>NW_028318511.1:7282812-7583281 GCF_062004578.1 Staurois parvus
AATAACTAGGACTCTTATTTCAGGCTCAAGAAGGTGAGAAATCCATGTCTACTTGGAAGGCAAAGTTTTATTGGCCTCTAGGTGTCAAATCTAGCCTAGAAGCTTTCTCAGTCCTTTCAATTGCTAATTGAAAAACATATTTCTTTGACTGATTAAGGAATACTATATTTCTAATAACACAGGATTAAACTATATCTACAATCACATATTTCTACAGATCAAATCACATCTCAGCCACTGATAAAAATATTCTACTCTTGCATTTATGTGACATACAGACTGATACACACCCATCGGGGCGAACCAAAAATTTCATTAGCATATTGTTGAAGGATACAAAAAAGGAGAACATGAATGTACTATATTACAGACTACCAGTCCTTATACAGTTGTGTTCACAATAATAGCAGTCAGACATCACTAACCTGATCAATCACTTTTTTTGGTAGAAATTATATTTCTACATGGCAAATAATTTACTAGCAGGTGTAGTAGAGTAATAGAAATCCAACAGACCCAACACTCATGACATGCATGCTGCTGATTCTGTGTAATTGAATCACTAATTGAAAGGGGCATGTTCAAAATAATAGCAGTGTGGAGTTCTGTTAGTGAGGTCATCTTTCTTTGAAAAACAGGTGGCAATTATTGCCCTTATTTAAGGAAGGAGGGCAGCAAATGTTGTACATGCTGGTTACAGTGCATTTCTCTCTGAAATTCTGAGGAAAATGGATTGTTCCAGACATTGTTCAGAAGAACAGCGTACCTTGATTAAAAAGTTGATTGGAGAGGGGAAAACATATATAAAGAAATGATAGGCTGCTCAGCTAAAATGATCGCAAATGCTTTAAAATGGCAACCAAAACCTGAAATACGTGGAAGAAAGCGAAAAACTACCATTCGAATGGATAGAAGAATAGCCAAAATGGCAAGGACTCAGCCAACAATCAGCTCCAGAAAGATCAAAGAAGGTCTAAATTTACCTGTGAATACTGTTACAATTAGAAGATGCCTATGTGAAGCCAAGCTATCTGCAAGAAGCCCCCGCAAAGTCTCACTGTTGAAAAAAAGACATGTGCTGAAGAGGTTACAATTTGCCAAAGAGGACATTGACTGGCCTAAAGAGAAATGGCGCAACATTTTGTGGACTGATGAAAGTAAGATTGTTCTTTTTGGGTCTAGTGGCCGGAGACAGTTTGTCAGACGACCCCCATATTCTGAATTCAAGCCACAGTATACTGTGAAGACAGTGAAGCATAGTTGCGCAAGCATCATGATATGGGGATGTTTCTCATACTACGGTGTTGGGCCTATTTATCGCATACCAGGGATCATGGATCAGTTTGAATACATCAGAATACTTGAAAAGGTCATGCTGCCTTATGCTGAAGAGGAAATGCCCTTGAAATGGGAGTTCCAACAAGACAACGACCCCAAACACACAGTAAACGTTCAACATCTTGGTTCCAGACCAACAAGATTGACATTATGGAGTGGCCAGCCCAATCCCCAGATCTTAATCCAATAGAAAACTTGTGGGGTGACATCAAAAATGCAGTTTCTGAGGCAAAACCAAGAAATAGAGAAGAACTGTGGAATGTAGTCCAATCATCCTGGGCTGGAATACCTGTTCACAGGTGCCAGAAGTTGGTTGACTCCATGCAACACAGATGTACAGCAGTTCTCAGAAACAGTGCTTATACAACTAAATATTAATTAAGTGATTCAAAGGAAAGCAAAATCTTCAAACATTATTATTTACTGATCATTAGCTTTCTTTTGTTAGGGCTCTTTCCCTTTGTTTTCACCTGTTAATCTGGCCAGTAGCACAATTCATGCTTAGAGTGCCTCCTCTCTAGATGGAAGAGCAGCAGAGACACCTTTGGGCAGCAGCATTTCCAGTCCTGGAGGTGAGTGTTATATGGACTTGCAGATTTAAATACACTAACAAATTGAAGCCAGACTCCACCTAACATTTTATAAGCAGTTACACCAACATATTCTTTCCTTTTGGGATAAAGGCTTTACTAATGCAGTCATCACATCTAAGAACTGGTAAGCTTCAATATAATAAATGTTTGCTTTTGGGTTTATAACCGAAAGTGGCCTTTCTAGACATTCAGGCCTGCTTTATACAAATCCAGATATGATTTATAAATTTCAACATATCCATTGCTATCCTACAGGTGTTCTGTATCTACTTCCAATGTTGTATAAATGGTTTGCAATTCTATATGTCTCAGTGTTTTTACATTAAAAAAAAAAAACCTCCTTTAAAAACCCAAACTATTTAATTTTGCTTTTTACATTTCTGAAGCAGGTGCATTGTTTGCATTCTCTCTTCTTTCCCCAAAGGAGTAGTCTTTGCTGCTAAGGCAGGTTTCAATCACTAGAAATGTTGTTGGCCAAAGGGGGAAGGGTCTAGAGCTGCCGCTGGATATTGCTCTGGGAAAAGCCAGCAACACCTAGAAGAGACTGCAAGAAGCTTTCTGCTGTCACAGCACAAGTGTGTTCCTGATTTACAGCATTTTAACAACCATCAGACTTCACTGATGGGTTGAGTAGATGAGGGAAAGGGGAACACTTTGCTCATTTTTCCTATATAATAAAACTCTCTAATTGTATAAGTGTCATTTCTGGAAGGGAAAAATGGAGAACAAGTATACTAGAAAATATGTCTTTATTGCTTTCCTACCCAATATAATCATGTTAAAAATTCCCACCTGCTTACTTTCCAGGACAGACAGGAATTGGTTGGAAAAAGAAATTAGATTTAATCCTGGCTGTGTTCATGTGTATAGTATATGTAAATTCAGTTACAACATTTTAGTATAAAAGGTGAGCAGTTTCATGGCTATACTTTTTGGCATGTTTATTAACAGAGACCTTTTCTGAGAAAAATGTAGGGGCTCACATTCCTGACCTCCATCTGAAAATGCTTGGTGACCTCCTATTATACTGACACTGCTGCTTCACTGCTTTCTGAGTCACTGACCTGCAACATCTCACAGAAAGTCAGATCAAAGTCTGCCAAATTATTTTTATTATGTCTGCCAATTTAATTGATAAAAGTCTGCTAGATTATTTACTGCTAAACCAGCTGCTGTCCTATTGGAAGAAATACCATTAACAGCCCAGTTCACTTCTAATCTGTTTATATTGTTTTCAGTTTCAAGCCCTAATTAAAGGGCAGTTTTGGACACCTGAAATGTGTTTGCTACAATTACTATTATTTCTGTGACGTTTATTGGAATTATTATTATGCAGGATTTATATAGCGCCAATAGTTTGCTCAGCGCTTTACAATATAACGGGAGACAATATCGTAATATAGTTCAATTCAAGAGGGTTAGGAAGGCCCTGCTCCTTGGAGCTTACAATCTAAGAGAATAAAGTCCTATCTGGACCTTTTAGCTGTGGTGTGGCCTTTGATTTATATTTTTGAAGCTGGCCCATGGCTTTGCAAATGCTTTGTTAAACCTTGTTGTATACACTGCTTTTATACAAGCTGAAATCCATATGTACAAGGTGTAAAGGCAAGCAGTCAAAAGAAACGTGCAATTCCCTTGCATACTTTTTTTTTGAGAATAATATTTTCCTGTCTGTCATACTGATCCTTTAGCTTCTATACATGAAGAATTGTTGATCTGGAACACATATGTAGCAATTAAAATCAAAGCTCTGCCTATTAGTTTCAACTTAGTTACGGAAGAATGTTTGATTACAGAGGATTAGCACAATAGCCAGTCAGCCAGCATTTGGCAATGGCAACCTGTGGTTTTCTTTAAAAGCATTGGATGGTCTTTAAAGGACGCATAAATCTAAGTTATACGTCTGTTTCTAGGAAAACTATGAATACAATTTACAGATCTATGTAAAGGTTATAGGAAATGAATATATCTGATTGTTCTGATCCAAGGTTAAGCTATTTTTCTGCACATAGCTGACTTTATTAGCAAGCCCTTTGAAGGACACTGCAAACACACTCTGGTAAAATTCCTGTAGACTAAAATTTCTGATAAAAAAGAATTACTAGCTGCATTTAGTGCGTAACAAGAGCAAATACAATGCCAAATCTCAAAAAGGGAACAAAATATGAATAGACATGTTTGTGAATGGTAACGGAATCTACACTGCTCAAAAAAATTAAAGGAACACTTTTTAATCAGAGTATAGCATCAAGTCAATAAAACTCCTGGGATATTGATCTGGTCAGTTAGGTAGCAGAGGAGGTTGTTAATCAGTTTCAGCTGCTTTGTTAATGAAATTAACAACAGGTGTGCTAGATGGGCAATAATGAGATGATCTCCAAAACGGGAATGGTTTTACAGGTGGAGGCCACTGACATTTTTGTTTCCTATTCATCTTTTCGGACTGTTTTTCACTAGTTTTACATTTGGCTAGGGTCATTGTCACTACTTGTAGCATCAGGCAATACCTGGACCCTACAGAGGTTGCACAGTCAGTTCAATTCCTCCAGGATGGCACATCAATACGTGCCATTGCCACAAGGTTTGCAGTGTCTCCCAGCACAGTTGCAAGCACATGGAGAAGATTCCAGGAGACAGGCAGTTACTCTAGGAGAGCTGGGCAGGGTCATAGAAGGTTCTTAACCCATCAGCAGGACCGATATCTGCTCCTTTGTAGAGCATTGCCAGAGCCCTACAAAATGACCTCCAGCAGGCTAGTGAATGTCTCTGACCAAACTATCAGAAACAGACTTCATGAGGGTGGCCTGGGGGCCCCGACACCCTCTAGTGGGCCCTGTGCTCACTGCCCCGCACCCTAGAGCATGATTGGCATTTGCCATGAACACCAGAATAGGTAGGTCCGCCACTGGCACCCTGTGCTTTTCACAGATCAGAGCAGGTTCACCCTGAGCACATGTGACAGACGTGAAAGGATCTGAAGAAGCCATGGAGAATGCTATGCTGCCTGTAACACCATTCAGCATGACCATTTTGGTGGTGGGTCATTGATGGTCTGGGGAGGCATATCCATGGAGGGACTCACAGACCTCTACAGGCCAGACAATGGCACCCTGACTGCCATTATGTAGTAGAATTTAATTCTTGGACCCATTGTCAGACCCTACGCTGGTGCAGTGGGTCCTGGGTTCCTCCTGGTGCACGACAATGCCCGGCCTCCTGTGGTGAGAGTACACAGGCAGTTCCTGGAGGATGAAGGAATTGATACCATTAATTGACTCCCATGCTCACCTGACTTAAATCCAATAGAACACCTCTGGGATATCATGTTTTGGTCCATCTGACGCTGTCAGGTTCCACCTCAGACTGTCCAGGAGCTCATTGAAGCCGTGGTTCAGATCTGGAAGAAAATACCCCAGGACACAATCTGTCTCATCTCATTAGGAGCATGCCCCAACATTGTCAGGCATGCATACAAATAAATATAAATGCAGCGCTAAAATGGCAATAATAAAATAATAAGAATTAATAATAATAATGATATTAATAACGTGGGCACTGTAGAGCGCTAAAAAGTGGTACAAATGTAGATAGTGAGCCGTTGTGAAATGAAGCATGCGACTAGTAAAGGCAACTGATATAAAGTGACTGAAGTTGTGCGTTTTCAAATACACAAAATACAAAAGTCCAAATATGAAGGTGATCCATGCTGCGTGCTGGTGGTCTCTGTGATAAGGACCAGTAATGGGAATGCACTCACCAGAAGCACAAAAGATAGTCGCATGTATGTATAATATCCAAGTATGGTCATCAGGGTGTAGGCGAGGATGGCGGAATCATCTGGCACAACAAAGGCACACAAGGCAACTTCAATCACTCAAAGGACACTCTCAGCTCCTAGGAACAGCTCCAAGTAAGCATCAGACCACCGGATCAATTTCATAAAGAAATAGGGATATCTCCACCTTTGGGGCTCATATAAACCAAGCCAGAGACATAGGAAGCACTAATAGTGTAGTATTTTATTATTCCGGAAGGATCAATAATAGAAAAATAATATTGAGCACTCACATGTAAGAAAGATATTTAAAATGGCCGCCGGCCTTCCATGCGTCCGTCTGCGGCGTGACGTCACTATGGCAGGCTCCTCCCTTTCCTATGGTAAAAAAACCCAACACATGAAAAAAAATTGTGTCTCCACATCCCCTCTCCTGTGACTGACAGACTAATTAGGAGTCTCATGCATGAACATGAGAGAAGGGGGGGGGGGGGTGTCCAGCAGCCATCCACACAGATCACTCCCTTTGTGTTTATCTCTACTAACAGAGGAGGAGGAGGGGGATACATGCTTTGACAGCTCAGCATGATCAATGAAGTGAAGCCAAATATCCTCACACAGATTTAACACCACAGCTGCCAGGAAGAGAGCCAAGCAGGAGGATCACAATGAAGCCCTCAAGGGCTGGACACTTTTACTGTAGTGCCCTATTTTCAAGTAGTGAAGTAGTGCCCCCTAGTTACACAGTAAAAGTGCCCAGCTATTTTGGGAGTGATCTGTGTGGATGGCTGCAGGGCACACACCCCCTTCTCTCATGTTCATGCATGAGACCCCTAATTAGTCTGTCAGTCACAGGAGATTGGGTGTGACGACACAATTTTTTTTCATGGTCGGGTTTTTTCACTGTACGAAAGCAGAGAGGATTTCAGATGACTGGCTGCTCCTTTCCTGGCCAGACTAGGGACAGATGACTTCTGCTGCTGTGCTGTGTGAGGTTGGCTGGTCATTTAAATTTTGATTTTTGGGGTTTACAACCACTTTAAGCATAAAATTAGCTTTTTGTTTTCATCTTTGCTATTTCACCAATTCTATGCTATCCATGTTGTAAAATGCCTAAGCTCCCTTTCACACCAGAGGAATAGTAAAAACAGCTGGTTAAGCTGCAGTCTTACCCAGGGGCATATTTACCACCAGGCAAACAAGGCATTTGCCTAGGGCGGCATTTTTCTTTGGGGCAGCACCGCCCTCCAGAAGAAGGGACACATACGGCATGGGGACCTGGTGGGATCTGAGAGAGGTTGCGGGCTGCTTGATGGTGTATGGAGAGCCCAACTCTTGTTCCCGGGCACTTCCAGAGCTCTGAAGGTGAGTGTCTTCCTCTCGCCGGGGGGGGGGTTGTTAGTGGAAGGCTCTCTCAGGTCGGGGTTGGGCAGGGGTGTTGTTGGTCAATGTTAGGCTCTCTACATGGGGGGCACCCAATTTTTGTGGTGTCTGGGGCAGCACAAAACCTAAATACACCACTGGTCTTACCTTGCAACCGCCCACATAAATCCTAACATACAGTCAGAGGGGGTTGCAAAACAACCGCGAGCCAAGCGCTTGGATGATGTTTGTGGCATGTTAGTTTCACTTTATATTTCTATTCAAAAAATAAAAAAGCAAAACTAAAACACAGGCATTAAGGAGAGAAAACAGCATGGTCACCTCCTGAATGCCTGAAGCGACTGCCTAGCTGCCCTCTGATAAACAATCCACTGCAGGTAATTTTTCAGAACCCAATGCAGCGTGAACCTAGCCTTAGTTTCAGTCTGATATAGACATTGCATATGCAAATTATAATATAGAAGGTTTCATAGTTTAGAAGGGAGGGGTGATAATTAGTGGGGTTGTATTTCAAATAAAAAGGTTCATTTGAAAATACAACTAAAGAATACATTTTGATGTTGGAGATCTAGAAAATGACTGCTGCACTGAAAGTGTTCTGTGGTAATAGAAGTAGTAGGCATCTTGGTGTTTGGTTTCCTCTTCTAGGCCAGAAGTGTGCAACTCCCCTCTCTTTCTCTTGGGACACACAAAATGTGCACAGAGCCCCCAGAGGCCAAAGGGCTGACTGACCTCTACAGGCTGCAGTGGGAAGGAGGTGATGTTACCAGAGGGAGGCAGAAGCGGGCAGAGAGCCTGGAAACTCCAGGCTCAGCTTCACCTCTTCTATGCATGTCTCTGCAAAGTTGACATGGGGGAGAAGGGATGGGGGGCATTGGGGGAATATGCAGTGGGAGAGTTGCTAGCTTAGAAAAAGGTGCATTGTCTGGGGTGTTGGAGTTCAGTGTCAGAGGTGTTGAAAGGCAGGAAGGACCAGAGTCAAGGGTGTAGTGCCATGGGTGCTGGAATGCAGGAATGGAGTCGGGTGCAACAGGGTTCAGCAGTAGGGGTGCTTAGTGGCAGGGAGTTGTCAGGATGCAGAGTACGAGAGGCACTGGTTGTGATGAGAGAGAGATCTGGTGAACCCCAAACTGTGTGGAAAAAATAGGAGAGTGGTACTAAACCTTGTTGAAAAATGTTACCCTCATTCAACAAAAAAAAAATCACTTATCACTAACAAGAGAGAAAGATCAAAATCTTCCTGTCTGTGCTATGCATTCATGCAAGGTGAGACGTTTGACAAAACACAGTTCACCTAGAGGAATACAGAAATATGCTCTTAAAATCGTGTTTATTGTAGAAACCATAGTGTAAAAGTCAGAAATACAGTGAGTTGACGCGTTTCAGCCTACACGGCTTTAGTCATAACTCAATTATGACTAAAGCCGTGTCAGCTGAAACACGTCAGACAGCAACAGTGGTGTGGATCACTTCCCAAGTTGGTGAGGTACTGGGGTGAAGTTATCACCATTATTAATTAAGTATGTGGTACATATATCTCCTATGAAAACATTACATATGAGAATAGATTGGTCCATAAAAATTATTTTCACTTTGGTCTAGATTGATAAACAAGTTGAAGGCAGGGGTTATTCTTGCTCCAACCTTGTTGGAGATCAGGATCCAGGGTTGTAGAAAGTCAGATGGGGACAGGATAATATGTACTCAGTGACTTTAATTTTTTAATGTACTTGTCTGCATTGAAGTCCTACTCAGTGTGTAGCAATGTATGTTCCTTGACTACTATATGTATGCCATTGTATTCTTTTTCTTTTTTTGTGCTTGGTTTAAAAGAAATGTAAAACCTTTTGCATAAATAAAATATGGTTAAAAAAAGTTTACAAAGAGTCAGGTTAAGAGGGCCAGATTGGATTTAATCTTCAAGTGATCCAAACCCTGCACTGTACCAAGACCAGAAGGACTCCATTCAAGTATTGTTTTACTTTCAAACCCTTTTTTTTATTGTTGCTTATGTCTATTTTGTAATATTTTTTTCTGTAAATATTTCTAGAATTTATTTTCTTTATTTTTTTTTTTCATTACAGGTTAATTAAAAATGGTTACAATAAATGATAGAACTATTGATTAAAGGAGAAGTAGAGCCAAAGATCTTTTGGTCATACATTTTCTGGGGGATCACAAGAGTGCACTTTTTTCTGTACTCCTGTGACCCGTATTCAGCCAACAGTGGTCTAAAGCCTGCTGTCAGCTGATGTCACTCAGCCAGTCTGGGCTCTGGAGAGATCCTGGCTTTAATATTGGGCTGCACTCAGATGTCTGGACTGGCTGCTGGCTCAGCCTTTCAGCATTGCACTGAGAAGCTGAGCCAGTCGCTCCTACCCCCTTCACAGCTCAGCGCTCCAATGAGCTCACTGAAGAGCGAGAACTAAGCGATCAGCAATCTCTGATTGCTCAGTTCTCGGTGGCGGCAGGGGACAGATTCAGCATCGGATCGATGCTGCATTCACCTAAGTGAGTATAAATGTTTTTTTTTTGTAATCCCAAACCTATTTTTTAAGACCACTTTAAAGAAGCTGCCGTAAACTGTATTACGTTCCTGTCTGAGTGTGGCAGTGAGTGTTACAGACTTTTTTTAGGGCTAAGTTCACATTGCTGCGATACGACTTTGATCCTATTTTCAGTGTGATTATGTAGTGCTGCTTGGGTGCAACTTTATTGCAACTTTGATAAGGTTTGTATATTCTATGGGGCCAAAATTGTGCTGGAATCGCACTAGTACAGGAATCTTTTCCAAAATCACTATGTGCTGAATTGCATTGATGTGAATGGACATCGAAAACTATGTGATTTCCCTTGTCATGTGATTCTGTGTGACTCAAGTTGCATCTGAATTTGCCCTAGTGTGAACCAGGCCTAAAGGTTAGAATTTCAACGTTGTGTGCTTCCATTAAAACATGTAGTGGTGACTATCATGTGTATGTGTGTAAAGCGTTAACTGCCTAATTAACCTGCCCCGATGACAGTCAATCTAAGTCTGCTGGTACTTAGATTGTTGCCCTGCAAGCTACACTATATCTACCCAGGATAAGACAGTGTGTAATCATCACATTGGGTTCTTCATAGGCCCAAATACAAAAGCTGTCTACCTGTAGGCCTGCAGGGAGCCTTCTCTGCCAGAGCTCCACCCAATCAGGTGCAGGCTCCTGGCCTACATTGCTTGCTAAGCTAAGGTAAGTGCAAGTGGGTTGAGTTAGCATTGGGAGACAGATCATTAACTCAATTAACTAAGTTAAGTTAATTAACTTAGGGTGTCTTTCAAACCTATGCTTTGCGCTATGTGCAGTGTGTTGTGAAGCCATTTATTAAGAATAGCACTCCAATGCACAAGTGCAGTAGGTGCCGATGGACTCACACTACAGCCCAAGACAACACTTGGCTTTGATTGTGAGGCACTGCATCAAAAAATAGGTGCAGATCATTCTTTTTGTTCCTGTTGCCATGTATTGGCAGCCCATTCTTGTTGTCTGCATTAATGCAACATATGTAACCTTGTGTGCAGTAGGGCACCACAATGAATGTTAGTGTGAAGGGGCCATAATATTTTCACCTTCAGTGCTGGTTATGTGATGTGTGGACTATTAGGACTTTGGAGGAGGCTTCTCAGAATAGCAGGCAGTATGTGCTTTTCATATGTTATGAAGAGACTTCCATCTTGTTAATTCTCAGCTGCTATATTATATGTGTAAGATCTTAACAAATATGTTTTAAAGCAGTTCAGAGTTTAACAGGGTGGATGCTTTTATTATTGTTGGATTGTAAGGAATCATCATGAAATATTTTGAAAAACACATATATGATTGCTTTATGATTTATTTTAACCAAATGGATAAGGAAACCTTCAAACAGCATTTTGTGAATTTCCCTCACCTCCCACTGTGCTGATCTAACCCACCGCCCCCTCCTCTGCTGTATACACATTTCTGACACAGAGTCCACCATCATTCTGCCGCAATGTTTACCTGTGTCTGGTGCATCTCCTACATCTAGCTGCCTGCATGTGTTGCAGTAAAGCTCTATAGGCTTCTGTGGGGTTCTACTGTGCACACGTACCACCAGCACAGGAAGTCTCCCATAACTATTAACTTTTTTTGTAGCTCCTTTCTGTAGATCAGGTGACTTATACGAGCCACAAATAAGTTATTAGTGACTGGAACAGGGGACATTCTGTGCTGGGAGTGGATTGTTCAGCAGCACTGTCACAAAAATGCCAGGTTCACTCTGGGAGTAGCTTACAGTCTTTTGGATAAGCCAAAATGGCGTCAATACCTGGCACAATAATATTGTAACATTGTGTTGCTACTGCACGTGTATGGTAGCATCAATGCTTAAACACCCATACCAAGCTGGATGCACAGAGTTATCCCTGCAGCGGGCAAGTCTGTGTTGCAATGGGACGTGACCTTCTAATTTCCAGGCCTGTCAATTTATACTGCCTCCCTTCAGCTTCCTTCCTCCAGTCCGGGATATTTAACCAACCTCACCACCCAACCTCTGCTGCTGCTCAGGAAGACTGCATCTGGAGTTACAACTCCTCAGAGACACCACTCACCATCAATCCTGCAACCACTCACCAGCAGTGACTCACTCTACCCTATTCAGAGCCCATTCAACAATTACACTTTTATTGGCCAGTCAGTGGCCACTACAGTATTAATGCTTGCATGCAATCATTGATTTTACTGCAGCTAGTGCTTCTGAGTGCTTGATGGGCCACAGCATTGCATGTTAGAAGCAGTATGTGTCTTCTATGTCTAAGCAATTTTTATTGTTTCATTTAAAATGTAATCAATAGGGAAGTACAAATACATGTGCAACCAACTGTAGTATCTCATGGCAACCAATCAAATTTAAATGGAATAAAATAAGATCAATCAACCATTATTTCTGGCTTGTCACTATGGGTTACTGCACATTAATGTGTCTTTCTGAATATGTCATATAATCTAATGCATGATGACAGTTCATTTTACATCTTCTGGACTAGAACAAGCAAGGCTGCTTTTCATTTTTTTGTTGCAAATAGTTAATAGGCTGCACAATTGCATACTGACATTTTAAAGTGATAATGGAATGTGGTCTTTGATTTGAATCAAAGGCATAGACCATGACAACTTCATATATGAAACTTTGAACAATTATTAACTTTTTGCAGAAACATGGAAATTTATTGTTGTGCTAGATAATAAATAATCACTGTACATCTTTTTTTTTTTAGTTCTTTATCCTGTTGCTTATAATCTTCTTACTGGAGCTTATTGTGGTTAGCCTCTTCTTTATCTACACTGACAAGGTAAGCCATGTTTAATGGAATCAGTCCAGCTTACTGCAGAATGTTTTTTTTCTTCATTTATTTACTCACAAGAATATTAATTTGCACTAAAGCCAGTTCTTCTACAGCAGCGTGTATACAAATGTTTTTCTCGTTTCAAATAGTCATTCAATGGAGCTTCTTGACATACGGGTCTATTCATAAAAATATATTACATATTACATTACATTATTTTTTATACGGGGTCACAGCTGAACTCTGGATTTTTAAAAAAAATATTCTTGCATTGGGGCCCCCTGCACTGTAAGGGTTAATTGCTTGTTATGTCCATGGGTAAAGAAATAAGTTGTAATACTTACCTAATTCCTCGCTGCAGCACTCTCCTCTTCACTTTGATGTTTTAGGTGCTCGCTGTCCTCACAAACAATGCAAGACTGATGTTTCTTCATTGTACATGATGATTTCAGAGTGCACCACTGGCTGGAGCACCTTGGAGAAAGTACTTTGGGGGGCCTGTCACACAGCATGGTGGACGCCTGTTGGAGGGAGGAATAAGGTAAGTATTACAGCTTATTACTCTACCCCTAAAATGAGTATAACCTTTTTAGTGCCACTCTAAGGGTATTTTTAAAACAAATTCTGGAGTTCAGCTTTAACTGCGTTTATCTATTATGTTATTTATTCTCTTTGATTCTGAACATTTCATTAAAACAGTATACCGCTTGACTGGATATAGTTACATCTGCTGCACCTACATGTTTGAAATATATCGTTCTCATGCTTTAATTTCAATACTTTTGATTCAATTCCATAAAAATATCATATTCTTCTATAAGCTGTTCTTGTATTTTGAAAATTTGTCTAAACATGCTTTCAGGACCTGTATGTCATCAAAAATCTGTTTAATTATATTAAACCAACAAAGTTCCCAAAATGTTTTAAAGTGTAATTTCAAAACAACAATTAAAGATAATATACTACAGTATTTTCTTCATATGTTGTGCGATTTTCCCAGCAATCAAACCCCACTAAATAGATTAGATCTTCTGACCAGTGGCACAGTGGAAAAATGTCTGACATTAAATTTCTTCTGGTATCACCAGTTGGAAATTTTGGTTTAGACTCTAGCCACTGGTGTTGTATTTGTGATGACAGCAGAAAACCTTCAAACAGTTCCCACCTGCTAAGGTGTTGACATCAGTGAGCCCTCATTTTACTAAAATGTGTGTATATGCATATATGCTTCCAAATTAGAATTAATCTTTATTATTTCCACGTTTTCCATGACCCCCTAAATCTATTTATCAGCATATTTGGCTTTGTATCACAATGAACACAGTTTTCTATAGCAAATACATTTTTTGTGAATGCAAAGTTTATTACTTGTAGAGTCCACGCTCTTCCACTTACAAGCTGTAGATAGGAACTGCTTGTAATTAGCAGCAGAGTTGCCAGCCTAGCATGTAAGCTCCTTTATTTTGGTATTAGGCTATGTATCAGATCAGCTCATACCTCCTGCAGACTTGATAGGCACCCGAATGGTCTATGAAGAAGGTGCTCACAGCAGTCTAACAACGCTGTTTCTATTTGCATGGCATTGGCGTAGCATTAGATTTCCACATAATTATCTCAATATATAGAGCATTATTAATCATTCTGTCTTGATCATTTAGATACCAAGGGGCTGTCACATTGATAAAGTAGATCTATATCCTAACTGGAGGACTTTTAGTTTTTAAAGTACTGTGCATGAATATGACTCTTTTTTTTATAAAATACTGTATTCATCTTTTTTCATCTTTGTACGGTGCTTATGATCTCCTCCAGCCTCTTTCAGCCACTTTCTGTTTACATGCACTTGAACCAGCATCAGCTGCAAATCATTGTTCTGGCCAAGTCTCCGGAAAGTGACATTGGTAGACCTACACAATGTGTGTGGCCATGTACATGCAGCAGAGTGACAAAGCAGGAGCACAGCTGGGGTCCAGTTTTCACTTCATAACAGGATATGTCATACTTTCCAACAGTGCCAGATTATGCAAGACCGTACTGCATGTTCAGCTAAGTCCTGCTGTCTTATGTACAAAGGCTTTGTCCTGCAAAGGCTCTGCCCATGTACTTTGTGTCCAAAGTGCATTCATTGAGTGGCTTTTATATGCAAATCCCACCTTCAGCTCATACATTGGGAAAGTCAACAGTAGCTCCTCCTCACCTCCAGTCTTCACTCTACCACTGCATGTGAGGTATCTGCTGAGTGACTTTCAGGGGAAGGGGGTCTGCACTGGGGAGGGGGGCGTCTATACTGTGGGGTGGTCAGGACTGGGGGCCTGTACTGAGGTGGCTGTCTGTACTGGGGGTCTGTGCTGAGAAGGGGCTTTACTAATCAGTTGGCTTGGGGGGGGGATCTGTACTAGAAAGATTTATACTAAGGAAGTACACGGGGATGGGAGGGTCTGTGCTGAGGGGGTTTTAAGGCTGTGGGGGGAATAGGTATTTGGTTGGGAATGTGGGCTGTTGGGAGTGATCTATACTGTGAGGGATATTGGGCTTTGGCTTTGTGGTAAACATTGAGTAGGCTCATTATGTGTCTTAAAGCCCATATGGGATTTTAGTGATTGGGTTTAGATTGACTTTCAGTTGAAGAACATAATATCAGTCTGTGAAAGACAACCTGTATGTGAGTCAGGACATCAGCCTAAAGTGATTTTATGCCAAAAAAAGTGTTGGCATGTTAACATCTTAGGGAGGCAGCTGTACCACACCTATGCTATATCCTTTTCATTCCATTTCATTTATTTCTCTTTTATTCTGCATATGCTATTTAAACTTTTATGACAATCCAAAGTCTGCAAATTATATTTATAAGTCAGTTTGATCAGCTAATGTGTGACTGTTGACTGGCAGCATTAAGTCTGCAGACCTCCAGCAGTATGTGGCCAGCTGGTTGACACACACTGGCCTATAGTAAAAAATTAACGTTAATAATATTCTTAAAAATCAAAAACATGGAGATATATTTTTTAAATCAACTTTTTATAAATGTTTTAGTTGGATAATATTTGTACCATGAAAGTAAAGCGCAACAGATTTGTAACTCTTTTTTTTAATCTTGTACACTACCCTAGTATTGGTCTGTACATTATACTCAGTAGCTATCCAGCTTCCATATAATACAATGTTCAAGAGCTGCATTAAAGTGGAACTGAACTCAAAAAGTGAAGATCTGCTATGCTGTAGGGTGCCTCTAGAAATGTTACTTGTATTTAATTGGTACCCTGACAAGTGAACCTTTTGTGTTGAATTCCTCCTGAAAAATAGCTTGGATTGTTGGTATATGAGTGTCTCTAGCCATTGTTGTGCCTTCAGTCTTATAGCAGTAAATCTACAGTGTAAAATTTAGAGCACTGACTGCTAGGAGGAGATTTGGAATAAACTAGAAAAAAATGTGGGATGACATCCTCACAAAAATTTGTTGGACTTTACTGGCACATCACAATATAAAAATTTAAATCATAGAAAATGTTATTACAATATCTCCATAAAACATGCAAAGTACATTCATAAAAATAAACACCTAAACGGTGTCATGTATGATTGTGTAGTATAAAACAATACCCCAAAAGGACTGTAAGGGATCGCCTGGCGGTACCACTAGCGCTCCACTGATTAGGCGCTCCCAGGGCACGGAGTCTAAGCCCCAGGGTACTTGTTCACCAGAGCCCCTGATGGTGGGGATGGACTTGGAGTACCCTGAGACCAGGTCGTGGCTCCTGAGTACGCCTGTCAGTGGTAGGGGTATTCGCCAGGGGCTCCCACGGGGAAGAGCCTGATGTGAGGAGGTCGGGAGACCCCGGTGGGATGGATGGATGGATGAGCAGGTGCAAGGTCAGACAAGCCGGGTCGGTAACAGTGGGGTCGGTGCGGTACAAAGCAGCGGGCAGAGAATAGTCGGGTCACACGCCAGGTCAGCAACAGGAGGTCAGATCTAGTAAGGGGCATCCAGGAGAGAGGTCAGGCAAGCCAGGGGTCAGAGTGGGAGAATACAGCAAGGGTCAGGTTCAATCCGGGTCAGCAACTTACAGGAAACAGGATCCCATGTACAGGTATGCAGAAGAGACCAGAAGGCACTGAATGACAGCTCAGGGCTGTTTAAATATCGCGCCCTGCGCTGTCATTGGTGCCCGGCGCGCGACCGCGGTTCCTACTGCGCATGCGCAAGCCTGAATGTCGCGGTCCCTGCAGAGAGCGGCGCACTGCGCCTGCGCCGGGACCAGCGCCGCGGGGATCCCTGACATTGCCCCCCCCTACGGGCAACCTCCGGGTGCCCACCCGATCTCTCCACCACGGGTGATCACGAAGAAACTCCCCCTCTGACCCCCCCTCCTTCGGTACTTCAGGATTGCTTCTACCTCAAATTCCTCTTGCTCTTCGATAGTTATGGCCTCCGGAGGTCTGGACTCTCGATCTGGAAAAGGGTCAGGGACAACTGGTTTCAGCAGGGATACGTGGAACACTGGGTGGATCTTGAACGTCTCAGGGAGGATAAGCTCATATGCCACTTCGTTGATCATTCGCTTCACACAGAAAGGGCCTACAAACTTTGGTCCCAATTTTCTTGACGGACACAACATTTTCAAATTTGTCGTTGCCAACCAGACCTTATCCCCAGGCTGCAGCACCAGGTCCCCCCTTCGTTTCTTATCAAACGCCTTCTTGTTATCCTCCTGGGCCCTCACGATGGCCTCCTGCAGTAGTTTGTTGTTGGAGGAGAAAAATGCAAGTGCGTCTTGTGTTGCTGGAACTGGGCATTCCGAGACCAGATCAGGGAGAAAGACAGGATGAAATCCATAGTTCGAAAAAAACGGGGATTGCCCCGTTGCTGAATGGTTAGTGTTATTATAGGCAAATTCTGCCAAGGGTAAGAGCGATAGCCAGTTATCCTGTAGGAAGGATGTGTAACAACGCAGGTATTGCTCCAGGGTCTGGTTAGTCCTCTCTGTTTGTCCGTTGGTCTGCGGGTGGAATGCGGAGGAGAGGGATAACTTGATATCCAATGCCTTGCATAGGGCTCTCCAAAATTTAGACTTAAATTGAACCCCTCGGTCGGATACAATGTCTTCTGGGACTCCATGTAGTCTTACAACTTCCTGGATGAAAACTCGTGCAGTTTCAGATGCTGACGGGGTATTCTTCAATGGTAAGAAGTGGGCCATCTTAGATAGTCGATCGATGACCACGAGGATGGCGGTATGGCCTTGGGACGGAGGGAGCTCGACTATAAAGTCCATTGCGATCCTCTGCCATGGTCGTTCGGGGATCTGCAGAGGTCGCAGCAGTCCCCAAGCCTTGCTCCTTGAAGGTTTGTTCCTTTGGCAGAGAGTGCAGGAATTCACATAACGTTTGCAGTCCCTTGCCATGTTCGGCCACCAAAAAGAACGTTGAAGAAGCTCCAGGGTCTTTGCTGGACCAGTGTCCCGCCATCGGGTGGTCGTGACAATGTCCCAAAACCTGGGTTCGGACCTCTTCAGGCACCACGATCAACCCCTCCTTCCATAGGAGTCCCCCTTTGTTCTGGAGGGACATCCCAGAAAGGGTTGACATAGCCGTGGATGCGTCCATCAGCTTTGACCGTAGGTCTGTCTGGAGGGCCAAGAAGTTCCCTGAGGACAGAATGGTATCGGGAGTTGGTTCTTCCTTGGGGTCCTCGAACATGCGTGACAGCGCGTCGGGTTTCGTGTTCTTGGACCCTGGTCTGTAAGTAATATGAAATGTGAACCTGGAGAAAAACAGTACCCATCTTGCCTGACGTGGGCGTAACCGCTTGGCAGTTCTCAGGTACTCGAGGTTCTTATGGTCGGTGAAGATCAGAATAGGGTGTGTGGCACCTTCCAACAAGTACCTCCATTCTTCTAATGCCGTCTTGATGGCCAACAATTCACGATCGCCAATATCATAATTCTTCTCGGCTGGAGTAAGCTTCCTGGAAAAGAACGCTACTGGATGTAGGAGTTCTTTGGTGCCTCTCCGCTGGGACAGGATGGAGCCCACTGCGTTCTCTGACGCATCTACTTCCAAGATGTATGGCAGGAAAGCATCTGGATGGCCCAGAATGGGTGCCGTAGTAAACAGTTTCTTCAGGGCCTCAAAAGCTCCCTGGGCCTCCAGTGTCCATCGGAAACGGGTTCCAAGCTTGGTTAATTGAGTTATGGGGGAGACCAGACCCGAGAAGTTCCTAATGAATTTCCGATAGAAATTTGCGAACCCAACAAAACGCTGTACACCCTTTTTATCCGTGGGCGCAGGCCAATCCAAAATTGCAGAGACCTTCTGAGGGTCCATCGCGACCCCCGTGGTGGAGATAATCAGACCCAAAAATGTGATGCTAGACTGCTCAAAGCTGCACTTGTCAGCCTTGGCATACAACCCATGCTGGCGCAACCTCCTTAATACTTTTGCCACGTGTATCCTATGATCCTTCAACGAGGGTGAAAAGATCAGTATGTCATCTAGGTATACGATTACAAAAATGTCGAGGTAATCCCTGAACACATCGTTCATGAAATGCTGAAATGTGGCTGGGGCATTGCACAGCCCAAATGGCATGACCAGGTATTCAAAGTGCCCAAACCGGGTACGGAATGCCGTCTTCCACTCGTCCCCCTCCCTTATGCGGACCAGGTTATAGGCCCCCCTCAAATCCAATTTAGTAAATACGGCCGCAGACTTCAGGCTCTGAAATAGCTCTGGGACCAGGGGCAAAGGGTAACGATTTTTAATCGTGACTTTGTTTAATTCATGATAATCGATGCAGGGTCTTAGTGATTTGTCTTTTTTCTCCACAAAGAAGATTCCCGTCCCTGCTGGTGACGTGGAGGGGTGGATGAATCCCTTTTGGAGACTATCCTCAATATATTCCTTCAGGGTCCCCAATTCACGTTCAGATAGGGGGAAAATCCGCCCAAAAGGAATCTCGGCCCCAGGCAACAGGTCGATGGGACAGTCATAGGGGCGGTGGGGGGGCAGGATCTCTGCCCCTCGCTTACTGAAAACATCCAAGAAATCATGATACACTGCAGGAATAACCTGTTTAAGGTCTGAATCCCCTTCAGAGCATAGCAGGACCTGGGGGGTTGCTGGGCCCGATGTGCGACAGTGTCCCTGACAGTATGGAGAAGGGAACTGTATAGAGCCAGTCTCCCAGTCAATCTGGGGGTTATGGGCCCGCAACCAAGGGAGCCCCAGAATGACTGGGAAAAGAGGTGACGCAATGGCATCTAGGCGGAGGAACTCCTTGTGCTGATTGGCGATTGTGGTGGCGATAAGGGGGGTCTCCTGATTAACCACTCCAAATTTAATCTGGGAGCCATCTGCCAAAAATATGTTAAGACCCCTCTTTCTGGGCTGAAGGGGAATCTCCTGCCGGTGGGCGAAGTCTAAATCCAAAAAACAACTGCACGCCCCCGAGTCAACTATGGCTGTCACCTCCACGATCCTTTCTGGGAGCTGAAAGGAGAGGGGGACAACCAAGTACTGGGAGGGACTGATATTGCCAATAGAAAGGGAAGAAAAAGAGGTTGACTTACTCATTTTTAGAGGGCAGGATCGCACCATATGACCGGCTTCGCCGCAGTAAAGGCAGAGGTTCAGGGATCTTCTCCGCTGGTGTTCCTCGGGTGATAATTTAGGCCGAGCCAGACCCAGCTGCATTGGTCCCTAAGTGTCTCCGGACGGTGGGCTCTGAGTATTCAGTCTGGTTAGTGGACCGGGCCCTTGGACCGTAGCCCATGTATTTCCGCGACCCTGACCGGACCTCTCACATCTGCGTTCCCGCAGTCTCCGGTCGATTTGAATTGTCAGCGTAATAAGGTCTTCTAAGGACTCGGGTACCCCTACTCGGGCCAGCTCATCTTTCAGGGATTCTAAAAGACCCATACGGAACTGGTGCCGCAGAGCGACCTCGTTCCAGCGTGTGTCCCCCATCCAACGTCTAAATTCTGAGGCATACTCCTCCGCCGCCCTGCGGCCCTGTCTAAGCGTGTATAGCGTTGCTTCGGCGGAGGCTGCCCGCTGTGGGTCATCGTACAAGGTGGCCATTGCCCCAAAAAAGTCATTTACCGTCCCCAGGTGAGGGTCACGGTTTTCCCTTAACCGATGGGCCCAGTCCTGGGGTTCGTCCTGTAATAGGGAGATGATAAATCCCACTTTAACCGATTCAGTCACGAAGGTGCGGGGTTGTAACTCAAAAAATAGGAGGCATGAATCACGAAAAGACCGGAAGCGAGTGCGGTCTCCGCGAAAACGTTCCGGCAAGGGTACTCGGGGTTCTGCCATAGCAGGTGAATCAGACGTCCCTGTGGCCGGCTCAGCAGCCTCTCCAGCTGGAGGCGCAGAGTCAGAGGCCTGTGGGGTAGGATCAGATACCGAGAGGGTCTGGAAGCGGTTTTCCAGATGCATGCACTTGTCCTGCAAGGCCGCTATACCCTGTGTCAGGGCCGAAAGGTGCCTGCAAATCTCTTCCAGCGGGGCGGACCCTCCTCCAGGCTCAGTCATGGCCTTCTGGTACTGTAAGGGACCGCCTGGCGGTACCACTAGCGCTCCACTGATTAGGCGCTCCCAGGGCACGGAGTCTAAGCCCCAGGGTACTTGTTCACCAGAGCCCCTGATGGTGGGGATGGACTTGGAGTACCCTGAGACCAGGTCGTGGCTCCTGAGTACGCCTGTCAGTGGTAGGGGTATTCGCCAGGGGCTCCCACGGGGAAGAGCCTGATGTGAGGAGGTCGGGAGACCCCGGTGGGATGGATGGATGGATGAGCAGGTGCAAGGTCAGACAAGCCGGGTCGGTAACAGTGGGGTCGGTGCGGTACAAAGCAGCGGGCAGAGAATAGTCGGGTCACACGCCAGGTCAGCAACAGGAGGTCAGATCTAGTAAGGGGCATCCAGGAGAGAGGTCAGGCAAGCCAGGGGTCAGAGTGGGAGAATACAGCAAGGGTCAGGTCCAATCTGGGTCAGCAACTTACAGGAAACAGGATCCCATGTACAGGTATGCAGAAGAGACCAGAAGGCACTGAATGACAGCTCAGGGCCGTTTAAATATCGCGCCCTGCGCTGTCATTGGTGCCCGGTGCGCGACCGCGGTTCCTACTGCGCATGCGCAAGCCTGAATGCCGCGGTCGGCCAGGAACTGGTGCCCGCGTCTCTGCAGAGAGCGGCGCACTGCGCCTGTGCCGGGACCAGCGCCGCGGGGATCCCTGATAAGGACATAACCTATGTATATGTATACACCAAACCAAGGTGAAGTATAGTGAATAGTTCCCAATCCACAGGTCAAACCTGTGACCTTTGACCTATGGATTGATACCGATTCACTATATTTCTGCTTGGTTTGGTGCATACATATACAGTGCTCAGCATAAGTGAGTACACCCCAACAGATTTGTCAGAAAACCTTTACTTTCCTTTCAGAATCAACATTTTCTGTGGGGCACTATACTACAAAAGACTCCCACAAATGTAGGTCATTGATTGTAAACAAGATTTCTTAATTTGCACACACAAAAAAGTAATTTTGCTAACAAATTAATTCAAGGCCATGTTGCAAAAATTAATACACCCCTATTAAAGTCTTATGAGCAAAGCTAAATTTTAGACAACAAAATCCTAATTAACGAGAATTCAACTATAGGTGAGTCTAATTATTCATTAAACAGGTGTCCAACAGACAGTTGATTATATAAAGGCGTTACTTAACAAAGAAAACCCCTTTCCATTTCATGCTGTCAGCAATGGCACCATATGGAAGAGAAATTTCACAAGGCCTGAGAAAGAAAATAATTTCTATACCCAAGAAGGTGAAGAAGGCTACAAGGAGATCAGCATAGCTTTACTAATCAGTCAGAATACTGTAGCAAAAGTGATACAAAAATGTAACAAAGATGGCACTGCAACCATCTCACAGAGACGTCCAGGCCATCCATGGAAATTAACACCTCGACAGGAGCATCTTCTGATAAGAAGGGTTGAAGAAAGTCACCATGCAAGTTCACTGCAGTTAGCTAAAGAAGTAGACTGGGATGATTGTTTCCCATGACACAATATGGCATATGCTGCAGAAGAATGTCATGATTGTGTGTCCATAAAAGAAACCTCTCCTAAAGCTCATGCACAAAAAAGCCTGCCTAAAATTTGCCAGGGCCCATGCTGAAAAAGAAGAAATCTACTGGGACTCAGTACTCTGGAGTGATGAGACCAAGATAAATGTTTTTGGAACTCATGGCTTCAAAACTGTATGGCGTCGCAAAGGTGGGGAATACAAAGAAAAATGCATGGTGCCTACAGTGAAACATGGTGGTGGCAGTGTACTTCTGTGGGGCTGCATGAGTGCTGCTGGTGTCAGGGAGCTGCATTTCACTTATGGTATCATGAATTCACAACTCTATATTGAAAAAGAATAGGCTACCATCACTCTGTGCCCTTGGTCATCATGCACTTTTTTGACAATGATCCAAAACACACATCTAAAGTCACTGTTGCATTTCTGAAGAAGAACAGGTGAAGTGACTCAGTGTCAAGTATGTCGCCTGATCTGAACCAAGTCAAACACCCTATGGGGAATTCTGAAGAGACAAGCTGAACATTACTCTACATCCAGCATCCAGGCTCTAAAAGAGGTCTTTCATGTAGAATGGAAAAAGATAGATGTTGCAATATATCACCAACTTGTTCATTCCATGCCTAGAAGACTTGGTGCTGTCCTTACAAATCATGGAGGTCATACTAAATACTAGATGTAGTAGTTTTTGTTGTGGGGTGTATTCATTTTTGCATCAACTAATCTGAGTAAAACTGAAGATTTTGTAATCTAAGTTATATTATTAACCTTACTTTCATTTGATGAGCTAAACAAATGTTCTATAAAACTCAGTTTTGTGTTCATTGAGATATTGATTATAATCTTACTTTTCAAAAGGGGTGTATTCATTTATGCTGAGCACTGTATATATAGGTTATTGTGCCCTAATATTTTTGTGGTAATGTTTTATACTACACAATCATATGTGATACAGTTTCGGTGTTCATTTTAATTAATGTACTTTGTATGTTTTATGGAGATAATGTAATATAACGTACTATAATTTTAATTTTTGTCTTGTGATGTGCCAGTAAAGTCCAACAAATTTTTGTGGGGATGTCTTCCCACATTATATCCTGTTTGTATATAACTGCATGAGGCACAGTGGAGGTCTTGCATTTCTATATATGAGATATGGAGTAATATGTGGTGACATCACTGCTGTACTGCTCACTATTCTCCTTGATGGAGGCTCTAACATGAGGAAGCAAAACCCTACTTCTATGAAGATAGCCACCTCCACACAGAAACACAGTGCAGAAGAAGGTGTAATAACTCAGCAATGGGGAGAGCTGATTATAAACTGCAGTGTGTAGTGTGCCTGAGCTGAAATGGCTAGTCATCAAGTCCACAGTGTTGTGATTGCTTTTCAGAATACTCATAAATGTTGCTACATATTTTATGCCTGTCACATCCTAGTAACATACAGTACATGTTCTTTTTCACAACTTCCCTATTGCAACATAATCTTGGTCTAAAAATAAAAAAATGTGAATTGTTGTGCTTGTTTCATTAAATGGATAACCGTTTAAGTGACAAAGGCATACAAATGCTGTCACTGAGTGGATTGTTTTTAGGTAATTGATTTTCTATCGTCTGTTAGTATTTTGTAACCACAAAGAATTCTTTGCAGGATGCCTTAAATCCCCATAAACTCACATACAGATATAAGACTGCTTGACCTCTCTGATGTCAAGAGTCTGTGTTACCTGTCATCCATCAGCCAGGGTTTCAAGATGCATGCAATCTACACCCTGGCTTGACATCATGAAATAAGTGTTAAGTTCCTTTGTTTGCACTATTGCACCGTACTTATGTCTGCCCAGTGAAAATAGCTTTTATCTGTCACATGCCATTATTATATATCTGCAGTGACTGTGCTACCGCCTGTCTCACAGCCTGTGACACTATAAACCCATTTATTACAAGGCAGCAAGGTCCTCTCTGGCACTTCAATGCATGTGTCTTTGGAGAAATCGATGTTGTTGTTTTGCTCTGCATTTTTTTAAATGCTGTTCTTTGTTTGCAAAGTAATTATGAAACAGGCTTTAGTCAAACAAAGGGACATAAGTGGCTGATCTGCATAAATTCAGCAGAGCTCAGGAAAATGGTAATAAGTCCCACATTTATACGATACGAATAAGGAAAATTGACAGTGTAAGGCTGATTGAGCATCACCAAAGAAAAATGGAAGTGCACAGTCAGCACGCTTTGAATATTACCAAAATATTATATAATGTTTTACTACACACTGATCTTTGTATAACTGCAGCATTGTGGACTTCTACATGGTGCAGCTTTAAGCATAGTTTTTTTTATTGGAGGGGTAGGTAATTTAATAGGCTTTCTGTATTTTTTACACGTATATTTTGCATTTGAAGTTCCTAAAATGTACATCTAGCAGAAACGTTTTTTTTTTCCTTAGTTTTGGATGGCGTGGGGAAGGGTTAGAACCCCTGCTGGGTTTTTACTGTTATCCACGGCTCAGTTAGAAAGATTATCTTTTACTTCCTATACTGCTGACAACATTTTACTAGACAGGAAGTGAGGGGAACTTTGCAGTGGCAACATTGAAATGAAAATATTTATATTAATTGTACAGTACAGGACACAGGACTTGTATTCATAGACCATGAGATATATGCCTCTATCTTCAGCTGATTGGACACTGGCAAAAGCTTTGCTGGGAACTCCCCAGTGCGCCCTCATATAACCCCACTGACTTTGTGTGACCTCAGTTTTTGCTAGTGCCCTTATTTGATTGACCTTTTCTTCTATGGATAAGTTTCTAAACTGTTTTTTTTTCATAACTACTTCAAACATAAATTCTATCAAGATCCAACAGCTTATTGCCTCAGGGCTCACTAGCAGTTTTCACATTGGTTACCCATTAAATGAAGATTGGCCAGATCCTGAAAAGATATTCCTTCGTCCAATACTCTTTGCTGTTCTGGTAGTGGATCCTGCCATTTCTGTTCTTAACAAACATCTCATTATTCCATTCATCAGAGATACCGCTCTCTCCTGGTTCTCATCCTACCTATCCCGACGCTCCTTCAGCGTCACCTACAATGGTACCACCTCCCCCTCTCTGCTGGGGTCCCCCAAGGCTCTGTCCTTGGACCCCTTCTCTTCTCCATCTACACCTCCTCCCTGGGCACACTCATACACTCCCATGGCTTCAATTATCACCTCTATGCTGATGACACCCAAATCTACCTCTCCACCCCTCTCCTCACCCCCACTATCTCCGCCCGCATCACTCACCTCCTAAACGACATCTCAGACTGGATGTCGCTCCATTTCCTCAAGCTTAACCTCTCCAAAACCGAACTCCTCATCTTTCCCCCTGCCCACACCCCCCCCCCAGCCTATCCATCACCACTACCAACACCACTATCATTCCTGCCCCGCAAGCCAAAGTCCTTGGCGTCATTCTTGACTCGAACCTCTCCTTCCTCCCTCATATCAAATCACTTGCAAACACCTGCAGGCTCCATCTCCGCAATATTGCCAAGATACGTGCCTTCCTCACCCCAGACACCACCAAACTTCTTGTACACTCCCTCATCATCTCACGCCTAGACTACTGCAACTACCCAAGTGCAGGCTCTCCCCGTTCCAGACCATCCTGAACTCAGCGGCCAGACTCATCCACCTCACCACCCGCTCCACCTCTGCCACCCCCCTCTGCCTCTCCCTCCACTTGCTCCCGATTGCCCAATGCATCAAATTTAAACTTCTAATCCTGACCTACAAAGCCGTTCATAACACTGCCCCTGACTACCTCACCAACCTGATCCCCAAGTACCACCCTACCCGTACCCTTCGCTCCTCACAGGACCTCCTTCTATCCTGCTCCCTGGGCTCCTCCTCCCATGCACCACTGCAGGACTTCTCCAGGTCCTCCCCTATCCTCTGGAACTCACTGCCCTAATCCATCCAACTGTCGCCTTCCCTCCCCACATTCAGGCGCTCCCTCAAAACCCATCTCTTCAGGGAAGCCTACCCCATCCTCACCTAACGGCCATCCTCCCTCATTCCTCCCATCACTTCATCCCCCTCAGCCACTTCATTCCCCTCAGCCACTTCCTATTGTTCCACTACCCCCTCCCTCCTAGATTGTAAGCTTGAAAGAGTAGGGCCCTCTTACCCCTCGTACGCTGTCTGTTTTTGTTGTACTAAGCCATGTATTGTCCCCCCTATTGTACAGCGCTGAGCAAACCATTTGGCGCTATATAAACTCGATGTAATAATAATAATAATATTCCAGTTAAGGACGTTCACTCCTTTAAGGATTCTGTTTAGAGACTCTTCAGATATTGTTGAAGGCAACCTTTGCTCTCACTGGTCATTGTGGCCATTGTGGCTATGTTCATTTGTCTACCAGTTGCTAGTTGGACTGGACAAATGAATAAAGAATACAATCCTGTGATTGAGGACCCTATTCTGCTGGAACAATTGTAACTAATGCCCTTAGCACTGTTATTTTGTGTTAATGCCCTAAAGAATGTACTTCACCAGGTCTCTAGGATGACACTGCTCAGCATTTTGTGGTAAAGGCTTGCTCAGCTGAACCTGCTTGCAAAAGATGTCTTTTATGCATGTCTTTTGATGGTGAATGCCTGTTTGGTGAATTCCTTGATACATTTTTCAAGGCAGAACTTATTTTCTACCTCAGAAAAAAAACAGTGTAAGCCTATTAATACTTTTTCTACTTCCTCTTTCCATATAAATTAGGCCTTTTATTCCACCCAGGCAACCTCCTCTAATTCAACATCCTTTCATCACAACCCTTGCACCCCAAGCTCTCCAAGTCTACCCAGAAGCCCTCTTCACAGGGGTGTCCTTGCTGTCTGGAGTGCAGAGACAACTGTTATCATTTGAATCAATATAGATTAGAAGCATCCTGGACTTCTGGGTCCAATTTGTCTTTTCCAGGGGCTGCAAAATAACATTTCTATCCCCGCCTCCTCCACAAATTTTAACCTCTAATCTGCCAGCTTCACCTGAAAGACAGGCAGACTTTTTCGGCTGCCCTGAGTCAATTTCGGATTCAAGGAGTGGTAATCCCAGTTCCTGCAGAGGAAAGGTTCACTTAAACCTATTCACACTTCCAAAAATGAATGGAAACACCCACCTCACTTTGGATCTAAAATCCCTAAACACATATACAGTGGGGATCGAAGAGGGGTATGGGGGGAGAGTAGTTAGGTTAACACTCTGTGGAATGGTGGGAGACACATTAGTAAAGAGAGAGGAAGAGAGGGTAAGGAGGAGAGGAGGTAAAAGAAGAATGGAAGAGATACAGTTTATAACTTATAATGTAAATGGGTTAAATAGCCCTGGGAAAAGATTCAGGATATTTAAGGAGCTACAGCATAGATTATCGTCAGTGGTTTTCTTACAGGAGACACATTTGGAGATAGAGTCAAATGTGAAACTCAATTCTAGATATTATCCAGTGTTGTTCTATGCAGATTCCCCAATTAAAAGAGCAAAGGGGGCGGCAATAAGGTTCACAAAGATTATAAGGTTTGAGCTGGAATTCAACCATTCTGGCAGGAGGTCCACCGGTTGGTGACTTCAGTGACCACTCTGCCCATAGTTTTCTCTCCTGCTCAGCTATTGCTTCATCATACCCCCATTCCTAGGAGTCAATATTTCAAGTCCCTAGCTATGCATATGATCAACGCAGCCAGACTCTGTCTTCCTGTGCTATGGTGCTCCACTCACCCCCCAACTATACGCGATTGGCTCATTCGAGTAGGCAAAGTGGCGGAAATGGAGGAACTGATTGCGACTGCACTTGATATGCCAACTAAATACTCACATGTTTGGGCCTGCTGGACCCACTTTGTAACTACCCCTGAATTCGGATCTCTCATGGGTCGGGATACCTGATTGAGCTCAGCCCTACCTCTGGTTATGCCCTTGGTTCTTTCATAATCTGCATGGTTATGCCCTCCTTTCCGGTAATTTATATTTGCCTGCTTAGCTTTGATGAGTGTTTAAGTTCTTGACACTCTCATTTATGATTTCCAATAGCAATGTTGACACAAACCTCGTAGCCCGGACCTTTCGCTTCCCTTGCTTCCCTTTTTTGGCCTCTTATCCCCCCTTCTCCCTCTCCCCCTACTCCCCCCCTCTTTCCCCCCCCTTTTTTTTTCTCTTTCTCTCCTCTCTCTCTACTATGACTCCCATTCTTTTCCTTTTCTTGTCCTTTTCCTTCTTTCTATTCTTTTTTTTTTTTTTTTCTCTTTCTCGACAAGCTCTTAGTCTTCGATCAGGCTTAGTCTTCGTTTCATTCAGGATTACTTGGTATATGGTTAGCTTACCTCCTCTAGGATAGTCAATGGTACTCACGACATCTTCTCTTATACTGCGATGCTCACTTAGCCTCATGATAGCGTACTGCTTTTGGTTTAGGCTCCGAAGGTTCATTTCCTCCATGCATAGGCCAGTACGCCAATAATCAATTGGTGGAAGTAAGCTGTTATTACCTTCTATATTGTATATTTGTGAAACTTGAGTACTACAGGCCTATCTCTGCCGTAACTTGACATGCTTATGTTGTCCTCAGTGTTGATCCTCACTTCTTCAGAGGTAGAGCTGAGGATCCTCAGCTCATTTATTTATTATTTATATAATAATAATTATATTCATTTAATATTTATATCTGCCCGCAATATAGTAACATCACACAGCGCTGTATTTTCTTTATATATATATTTTTGGGACTTTTATGTGTTTTCCTTGAATGTTCAGCTGCTGACCATTGGAGCGCTCACTGTACTTTTTATACTCAGTAGCTAATATTTATTGTCCCAATAAGAAACCGGAGATATTCTTGAAAAATGTCTTGAAAAAATTTTAAAATATATGAATGTCAATTGGTGGATATATGGAGAATTAAGCATATGAAGGAGAGAGACTATACTTTTTTCTCACATGCATATGAGATGTATTCGAGACTGGATTATATATTGTTGGAACATCAACTTATAGAGTCCTTGGTTAAAGTAAAAATGTAAGTAATGTCAATATCGGATCATGCTCCTGTTACAATTAAATTAATATGGGGAGAGGAGGTGAAAGAGGTAACAGCATGGAGATTGAATGAGACACTTCTCCTGGATCAAGAGACCGATCAAAAAGTTGAGGAAGAAATAGAGCGATTTTTTGAGGAAAATGATACAGGACATGTGTCAGTAGCAACAGTATGAAAGGCTCATAAGGCTTACATCAGAGGAATCCTTAATGCGATCGGGGCAAAAAAGAAAAGGGAAAGGAGAGAAAAAATGAATGGGCTCCTCAAGAAACTTTCTGAACTTGAACAATTGCATAACAGTAGAATAACAAAAGAGATAATGCAGAGGGTAATAAATAAGAAAGAAGAACTAAACAATTTGATGGAAGAAGAAAAGAGAAGAGTTTTTAATAAAATGATAAGTGAGAGGTATAGATGGGGTGATAGGCCTGGAAAGTATTTAATGATGGCTAAGAAAAAAAAAAAAGACTAGGAATTATATAGAAAAAATAAGAGCTCCCAGGGGAGAATTGGTACACTCAACCAAAGATATTGCCAGGGTGTTTAAAGAATATTATAGTAAGTTATATAATATCACCTCCCATAATTCTATAAATAATGACGGAATAGGGAAAATCGAAAAAAGATGGACATATTTAAAAATCACAGGATTATCAAAATTAACCGAAGTACAACTGAATTCACTAGAATCAGATATAACGCAGGAAGAAATACAAGAAATACAAGAAGCATTAAAAAGTACCAAGGTTAGGAAAAGTCCAGGACCAGATGGATATACCGTGAGGTATTATAAACTCTGGTATTTGATAAGAGTAGATTGGGGATACATGATGGATACTTTGGAAGTACTGGGGTTTGGAGTTAAAATGAGAGAGTGGATAAGGAAGTTATATAGTGTGCCCTCTGCAGCAATCATGGTTAATGGGGATTTATCAGAGTATTTTGGGATGTTAAATGGAACAAGACAGGGATGCCCTCTGTCTCCATTATTGTATGTTTTGTCATTGGAATCTTTGCTGTCTACAATAAGGAATAATATAGACATAAAGGGAATATGGATAGGAGACACAGAGCATAAGATGGCAGCTTATGCGGATGATCTGTTGTTTTATGTGGGGAACCCCAGGATAACATTGCCAAATTTAATGAGGACACTGAAGGAATACGGGGAGTTATCAAACTTAAAAATTAATCCACTGAAAACTGAGATCTTAAATATAAATCTTCCAAATAGAGAGAAAAATAAGATACAAGTGGAATTTCCCTTTGTTTGGAGAGAAAAAGAACTAAAGTATTTAGGAATAAAACTGACTGCCTCTTATAAAAACTTATATAAATTAAATTACATTCCATTGTTAAATGAGATTAAGGAGGAATTAAGGAAAATAGGAGGAGAGAGCCCATCATGGATAGGGCGTATAAACTTGATAAAAATGGTAATTGTTCCTAAAATCTTATATAAATTTCAAATGATACCAATTAAGCACCCAGAAGTATATTTTAAAATTATTAGAAAAATGATTATAAGATATATTTGGAGGAATAAAAAACCTAGAATAGGCTACAACATATTAAGTAGGAACAAAGAGAAGGGTGGACTGGGAGTTCCAGATTTTAAAAGATATTATAATTCAGTAATAATGGAGAGAATTTTTGATTGGACGCATAATCTAAAAGGGAAAAGCTGGGTTAAAATTGAAAATGTACTTCGCAAAACCAATTTAAGTAGGATCGTATGGGTGCCCACACAATATCGAGGATTAGTAGATAGCACTAGTTTGTACACTTTAAATGTTTTGAGAGTATGGGATGGGTTGCACAGACAGAAGGGATGGGAATTTAATTCACTGTTAATGCCACTAGGGGATTCAGAGTTTTTCCCTCTGGGTAAAGAGGGTATCACAGGAAAGTGGATTAAGAAGGAGGATGTACAATTAAGTGATATAATGGTGGGGGAGGAAATGGGTTCATTTAAAGATTTGGAAAAGGAAAAGGGAGACGTTTTCACAAGAATGGATTTGTGGTGATATTATCAATTGAGACACTTTGTAGAGAAGCTTCAGAAACCCTTGAGAACTAGAAAGGATTGGAATCCTTTTGAACAGTTAATGGAAACACGGGGAGATGGGAAACACGGAATTACTAAAAATATATAAGATTCTCACTGAAATAGACACAGATATAAGGCCACTTTATATGGAAAAATGTGAGAGGGACATGGGGGTAATAATAGATGAGCAAAAACAGAAGAAAATGTATAGATTAATTCGTGAAAATGTAAATATGCGGGAGGTAGAAATGAACTACAAATATTTAGTAAGATGGTATATTACACCAAATGTGGCACATAGGTTAAGTGGGAAGAATTCACCATTGTGTGGGAGGGGATGTGGAGGTAGAGGCACTATGTATCACATATGGTGGGAGTGTTCAAAAATACAGGAGTATTGGGAGAAAATAGTGCATTTGATTCGGAAAATTACTGAAGTTGATATTATATTAGATCCAGAGACTTGCCTTTTTCACAGTACAGAGCTATCAGTTAACAAATATAAAAAAAATCTGGTATATGGTATTATTTGAATGCAGCAAAGGGTTTGATACCCAAGTTCTGGCGGAGATCGGAGGTCCCAAAAGTAGGGGATTGGGTTGATCGGGTGGACCAAATATGTAGGATGGAGAAATGTTACCATATGTATGAAGATAAGAATTTAAAATAAATAAAAAGTCAGAGTTAAATGTGGAATGTATGGGGGCATAATGTAAAATGTTAAATAATATGAGTATCCTCTCTCTTCTCTTTAGAGGATGTGGGGTCCCAGCAAGATTAGGAAAATGCAGAGTGAAGGGGGTGGAATGGAGAGGGGGGGTAGGTAGGAGGTATGGAGGGGAGTTGGGGGGGGGTGGTAAAATAGGAGAAATGATAATTGTATTATGTGTGTCAATTTTTTTTTTTTAAGAATAAGTTTGTATAATCTATTTGCTTGAAAATTAATAAATATTTAAATTAAAAAAAAGTAGATCCTTTCTCTGGATTGCTCATTGCTGCTGTCCAGCCAGGCAAAAATCTCCCTGGTATGGGCAAAATGGATTTTCAACTTAGCCCTAGAATCCAGGAAATCATTCCTTCCCTCTACCTTAAAGGTGAAAACTATGGACGCAAGCCTGACAGACAGGGCAGGGACAGTTCAGAGAACCTGGTTTCCTCAGGAGTCAATCCTCCCTATCAACGTTGTGGAACTGAGAGCCATAAGACACGGTCACCCAGTCAGGTGCTGTAAGACAACACCAAGGCTGTAGCCTACATAAACCACCAAGGGAGTACCAGAAGTCGGGCAGCCCTGAAGTAGAAGTAAGCCTTCCTTCCTGGGTGGAGAGCCACATTCCAGCTCTCTCCATTTTCCACATAGCGAGAGTGGAAAATTTACAAGCGGAATTTCTAAATCATCAATGCCTGGACTCAGAGGTATGGTCCATTCACCCAGAGATCTTCCTGATCCTCTGTTAGGAATGAGGAATACGAACTGTGGACATCATGGCCTCCAGATTCAGCACAAAAATATACAGGTTTGTTACCAGGTCCAGGGATCCCCTAGTTCTCATTTTGGATGCACTGGTGATTTATTGGCCAATTTTCAGACTGGTGTATGCATTCCTTCTGGTGATGATTCTTACTTGAATGCTCAGTAAGATGGAGGAAGAACAGATTACAGTAATCTTCATCACCCTGAACTTGATTGACTTGACTCAACTTCCGGAGGTTGAGCCTTAGCCTCTTCCAAACATGCCAGACTATCTGTCACAAGTTGCAAGACATTCCGTTCCATCCTGCTGTTAGTTATTGAGTTTAGCAGCAAGGCTGTTGGGTTCCAAAAACCAAGGTCCCAAAATATTGGGGCATGTTTTGCTCTGTTATTCCCACTTACTCAAAGTGAGAGAAACTACCTCTCATAGGATCTATGAACACACTTGGAGGACATACTTTGGCTGGTGTAAGACCAGGCATCTCAACTCCTTGGAAAATTATATTCTTTGCATCGTAGCCTTCCTCCAGTCTGGCCTGCACCAGAATATGTATTTTAGCACTCTATGCACAGGTCAGCACAGGTTTCTGCCTCATATATTCTATTCCAGAATTATATTTGTCTGTGAACTCTCCTATCAAGACCTTTGTATAGGGAGGTACCTATGTCAATCCCCCACTTCAACCTCCTGTGTCTCCCTGAGATCTGAATCCTATACTTTTGGTTTTTCAAAGACCTCCCTTTGAACTGATTCTGGATATCCCATTGCAGGATCTTACTAGTAAGATGGCCTTTTTGTTGGCCATTACTTTTGTCAGGTGTATCTCCAAGTTGGCAGTTTGTTCTTGTGAGGAAAGGTTTCTTATTTTACACGGGGACAAGGCAGTCTTGAGGTCCAGACCCTCTTTCCTTTTCAAGGTGGTCTCTTTTACCCTTAATGAGGATATTGTCCTCCACTCCTTTTGTCCTGCCCCAAAGCGCCCAAGAAGATTTTATTCCACTGCCAGGATGAGGTCTGAGCAGTTGGAGCCTACCTAGCTGCAACACTTCCTTCAGAAAAACTGACCATCTTTCTCTTCTCTAATGAAAATACATTCTACTTCCTTTTCCAGCATTGCTAAGTGACTCAAGTGGCTAATTTCCAGGGCTTTTACTCTCATGATGTGGATATTAGGGCCCATTCTACCAGATTTTCTGGTTTCTTGGATTTTTTCAGTATTAAGCATTGCCATTGTCAGTCGCACATTTTTACTGTCCCTCAAACACAAGTGTAAATAAGAACTAACAGGAAGCATCTCAATGTGCTTATGTCATTTTCATCATTATCATGATTATAATCACACTGTACAGAAGGTGCTGTATGTCTGTGTGTATACAGTGTATGGCTGTATCTTTGTCTGTGCCTCAGAAATTGTTAGCTTGCATGTGCATCGGGTTCCCATTGCTGCTTGTACCCTTGGCCACCTCTCTGTTTTATCACCTCCTTCCACTGGGCTACTGCCTTGCCGTCCACTGCAGAGGAAGAGATACTCACTCCATCAGTGAAAAGCTATGAGCAGCCATAGCTGGCCGCCATTGATCAGCATTGCAAAATGCAGTTCAGCTTTAGCCGCCGAAATAAAAAAAAGAGCCCTTCCCTGCTCCTCGCCTCCTGGGCACCTCTGGTGGGGGCCAGGGAAAAAATAATTAATGTAACAGCAGGGCCAACTGTACTGCCATATGGGTGGCCCTTGCTGTGCCTTAGGCGACTGCCTAGTTTGCCTAGTGGTAGCACTGGCCCTGATGGCCACCACCTTGTCTTGTGTTCATACCTAAGTTATACAAGGTGGATCTCCAGACCACTGCCGATGGCTCTGTCTGCAAGCTGTAATCGGAGTGTATTATGATCTGTAGACAAGGATTTTCTGTGGGCATGTTTCCTGCTACTTTCTATGTTTTCCACCCCTCAGTTGTGGCTTTGAATACAAGTTCGATAATGATAATGGAAATTTTCACTTAGCTGTCAACTTCATAGAGTACTGTACAGGACACATGTTCCTCCTCTCTGTTTCTCCTTATTGATTGCTACAAAACTGGAGTGCCACTGAGTGGGTGGCATTATATGAGGGTGCACTGGGGGCTTCCAAACAAAGCTTTTACCAGTGTCCAATCACCTGAAGATAGTGGCATAATACCCAGGATCTATAATAGAGGTCCTGTGACATGTACTGTACTCCAAGATATGGAATTGACAGGTAGAAAAAAATTCTCATTTTGGGCTAGTATACCTGTCAGACTGTTATTTCTTTCTGTGTCTGTAAAACCATTGACACTGAGAAAGTGAAGAAAAACTGGAGCTCTTGATACCTAAAAAAGACTGAAAGGGCTTGTAATATAAGGCTGGACACAAAATCCAAGAGCAAGTCACACACAATACACAGGTACGATCAACCAGCACACCATTGTTTCTAAGCATGTGAGAGACCCACTCCCAAGTGTATAAATAAAGAACCAGCGCCACGGAAATTATATAACACAGTAAGCTGCAAAACCTAGCCTATAAAATTATAGGATATACAAAACTTAAAAAAAATATAGGTTGCGCTAAAATACATGCAAAAGTATAACAAGAAAATAAATAACAAAACAATAAAAAACAATATTATAAATCAAAATAAAATCCAGCAAAAACGAAAAAGTCCAAAAGTTCAAATAATCAATAATGTCCAAAATAATTCATCACCAAGTAAATCCACCACCGAAAATGGTTAAATAGAACTCACCAGAGTAATATGCTGATTGTTGAAAAACCAGCACATAGTACTTGTTATTCTGGGAGAAATGAATAATATGGTGACAACAACACTGAAGAAATGAGGGATTAACTCCAACAGATGATGTGCTGCAAAGTAGAAAATCCACTCCAAAGGTGATTTAGTATCCAAACTGAGAGATGATCAGACCGTCACTCAAAAGAAAAAAGCGAACAATCATGGTGCAGTATGTTTTAAAAAGCATCAAACTTTAATGAAGAAATGCACTTACAAGCAAGGTGTCCAGACTGACACCAGTGTAAACAGCATGTATAATGAATATAGGCGACTCAGACCCAGCCAAACATGCACATACAACGTGCAGACAAACCAGGAGTATTCTGAACCTCACATCCAAAGGCACCGCCCTAAGCTTTTCGTCATTGACGTCCTCACGGACGGAAGTGTAAAGCTGCCCTGGCACATCATAGCATTCACTCAGCACCCCAAGAAATAACAGAATCCAACTGCAATATTCTTTTATTATCACACAACACACAGGAGGATATTATGGTCATCGCAATCTGCATAATAACACACACTAATAGTAATGTGAGCAAAGTGCAGCGCTACAGGACAATTTGAGAAGTTCGATCTCCAAAAAGTTCGATCAAAGAATTGATCTAAACACACACATAAATGTTCATAGGATCAAGCAAATGATAAATGAACACAGCTAAAATCGGATCCGGGAAATGGCAGGAATGCGCACTCACCGACCGCACATAGGGAATGCGCGTTTTATTATGTATCCAATCAAACGAGTACCGATATCCCACAGGGAGAGATGTCCTCAAACGATCTCCTCGGCTAATATGGTCTCCTTAGTTTGGAATGGATCACTCACGGCACACGTCCCTTCCAGGTGCAGGTATCCCTCCTCTGGGTGATATGTAGCTGTGTCTGCCGACCCCTCAGTGGGGGGTAAAAAATGGAAAAGTACCCATAGTGTAGTATATCCAATATTTATTGATAAAGAAAGGGTTAAAACCCAGGTCAGTAATATTGCTGGCAGTAAGCCAGAGAACACAGAAATACAAATAAAAGTAAGTTACTGACCCTTGTAAACAGCAAGCACCCAGACCTCCACGTGGTCTGGGTGGTAAAGAGGCGTCACAGGCTGTCAGTTCCTCCTGAGGCCTTTCGTGCTAAGGCACATCTTCAGAGGGGATACTGACAGCTCTGTGACAGACGCCAAATGAATAAATAGAGAAACCGCGGGGGTTCGCGCATGCGCAATGGATCGCCGCCATTTTACAGAAGACCATACAACTGCGCATGCGCGCACATCGAAGCGCCATTTTGCCACAGATATACAGAGCTGCCAGCAGTGGCATACCCAGCCCAGCTGGACAGACGCATATACAGCGCAATTGAGCCTGAAACATGGCTCCACGTTCCCAGGGAGGTGGGATGGCAAACTATTACAGTGTCTATCCTACCAGAGAGATAGGGTAGCAAATTCTTTTAACAATAATAAAGTACTACTAACTCATTGGTAAATTCACCACAATGGAGGTGACATAATAAGGGGATTTAAAAATAAACCTGTATAATGAAAAAAGCGCTCCGAGTGCCCAAATGACAGACATTAACAGCATACAAAATGTCATTACATACAAATAATTGACGGTCTATCAGAGAGCCAGAACAATAAAAGATAAAAAACAGTATATATCATAAAATCATATGCAAAAATGAATACCATATCATATGAGTAACATATATATTGAATAAATAAATAAAAGGCTTATAATCGTGAAATAGTAAGCCAAATAAGATAGCTTACAATAAAGTAAAACAAATAGAGTAAGTTAAGTAGGATAGCTAAAAATGGGCAAATTCAACTAGGAATAATGTATAAAATATTGCGTACCCCACCCAATACTTGGTTCAGTCTTTAGAGACACCAAATTGATGCCTGGGATTTAGGTTGTGCATGTGACGCACCTCCACTAAAAGAATATTTGTGTACTGCTAAATGGTGATTCCAAGTATTCACCACATAAGTAGAATAGTATAAAAAGATGTCATTAATTCATCCTAGGCATATCTTAGGTGCTCAGGGTACAGTGATCACCAACCCATATAAAATATATATTTTTGGTACGAATCCTTATGTACTAGTTCTTAGGTTTACACAAGGAGTACTCAAGGTAATGATGGTATAAATAAATAAAAAATGATAATAAAATGAGTTTTTTAAAAATAGAATAGGATAGCATAAATAGAATAGAACAAACTAGACGAACAAATAGTCCAGAATAGAAATACAGGACTAGTATTAGTCAGTCATGAAATACACTCTGCGCAGGTCATAAATCAATAGACAAGAGGGTGAAAGGTGACCAAACCATACAAGAAGAGTAAAGCGACACATTAGTAGATGTGTAAGATACTAATTATTTGCTATATAGCAATTGATATCGATTTCGATATTGTGCCCTTTAGGGTGTAAGGTATCAAGTTCATACACCCATTTTGTTTCAGCCTGTGATACGGCCCTGGTCTTATTCAGACCCCTCCAATGTGGCGGTATTGTCTCAATTCCTACAAATTTGAGGGAAGAGGGGTCACAATTATGGAATAACCTATAATGGTTCGAGAGTGAATGCTCTCTATAGCCCTTCCTGATATTAGCTACATGCTCTCGTAACCGGTCACGGAGGCGTCTGGTCGTACGCCCCACGTATTGCTTATGGCACGGGCATTGGAGAAGGTATACCACAAACCTACTATTACAGGAGATGAATTGGTTGATGGTGTATGTTTTACTGGTAAGGAAAGAGTCAAAGTTGTTAATCCTGCTCTTCCTTGTACCGTTGCATTTACAGATAAGACATTTATTGCAGGGGTAAAACCCTTTTAATTCTCCAAAAAATGTAGTGCCCGTAGGAGGGTTTATTGCATTAGGGGCTATCCGATGCCTAATTGCTGGCGCTTTTCGATAGATAATCTCTGGTTTGTCGGGTAGGAATTTAGATAATATGGGATCCAGTTTCAGTAGTTCCCAATTCTTTTTTATAATCCCTCCAATTTGTCTGAATTGTGTGGAAAATGTTGTTATGAAAGGACAGACCCTCGCTTCTGTGCGTTTTGGTCTGTTAGATAACATAGTGTTCCTATCATATTGGGCAACCATCTGTATCGTATTATCCAGGGTGTCTTCCTTATAGCCCTTTTCTAAAAACCTTTCTTTCAGTATTAGTGCTTTATTCATTCTATTTATTCATTTGGCGTCTGTCACAGAGCTGTCAGTATCCCCTCTGAAGATGTGCCTTAGCACGAAAGGCCTCAGGAGGAACTGACAGCCTGTGACGCCTCTTTACCACCCAGACCACGTGGAGGTCTGGGTGCTTGCTGTTTACAAGGGTCAGTAACTTACTTTTATTTGTATTTCTGTGTTCTCTGGCTTACTGCCAGCAATATTACTGACCTGGGTTTTAACCCTTTCTTTATCAATAAATATTGGATATACTACACTATGGGTACTTTTCCATTTTTTACCCCCCACTGAGGGGTCGGCAGACACAGCTACATATCACCCAGAGGAGGGATACCTGCACCTGGAAGGGACGTGTGCCGTGAGTGATCCATTCCAAACTAAGGAGACCATATTAGCCGAGCAGATCGTTTGAGGACATCTCTCCCTGTGGGATATCGGTACTCGTTTGATTGGATACATAATAAAACGCGCATTCCCTATGTGCGGTCGGTGAGTGCGCATTCCTGCCATTTCCCGGATCCGATTTTAGCTGTGTTCATTTATCATTTGCTTGATCCTATGAACATTTATGTGTGTGTTTAGATCAATTCTTTGATCGAACTTTTTGGAGATCGAACTTCTCAAATTGTCCTGTAGCGCTGCACTTTGCTTATTTTATTTATATCAAAGGTGGTTGTGATCATCTTTAGTGCTATTAGCTGCTCACTTGAATTTCTATTAGTAGCGCTCACTTTTTCTGTATACTAATAGTAATGTGAGTATCACAGCATGAAATAAACACATCTTTTGACAGCGGCACAGCATAGAATTAATACATTACCAGAGCTATGGGAAGAAGGGAAAGAAGAGACCTCATCAAAACCATAGTGCACACCTTTATCCCTGACCTGCATGGTGTGTTCCTTGGCCTTCAAAAAGTTGTTTGTTCACTAATGTTCTCTAACAAACCTCTGAGTTTTCACAGAACAGCTGTATTTATACTGAGATTTAATTACACACAGGTGGACTCTATTTACTAATTAGGGTTCTTCTGAAGGCAATTGGTTCCACTGGATTTTAGTTAGGGTTATCAGAGTAAATGGGGCTGAATACAAAAGCACGCCACACTTTTCAGATATTTAATTGTAAAAAATTCTGAAAACTATTTATCATTTTCCTTCCACTCCACAATTATGTGCCACTTTGTGTTGGTCTATCACATAAAATCCCAATAAAATACATTTACCTTTTGTGGTTGCAACATGACAAAATGGGGGAAATTTCAAGGGGTATGAATACTTTTTCAAGTCACTGTAGATAATTAAGCTCGATATAAGCTAAAATACACTAGAGTCCTAGCTTACATAAATGTAGTCAGGTGCTGGCTATATCATTATGCCTGTAAGGGACATTTACGGATGAGACTATGATTAATCCTTTTCCCCCTAGTGCTCAGTACTGGGACTGCTACATCACTTCCTATTAGCAGAGTGGATCCAGTGCTGCTACAGCAGAGGATTTTGGGACCTGTAGTCCTATAACCAATACATACTGTATTTATGAGTGCTGATTGAACTACAACTACCAGAGAACTGGGAGAGCAGATATATTCTACAGCAAGGAACTGGCCCACTCTCTTGGCATGGGATTGAGAGCTGAACACAGAGGGACTGCCATTCTCCTCCTGAGACAGATTGTTAACCTACTGCTGTGGGACGCTGCACATCAGTTCAGCACATCAGTGATGTCGATCGTCCCACATCAGCTTCTCTGAATCAGGACTGTCACTATCCAGTCTTGACACAGACATCTCTGCTCGCTGTACAGACATGCTGTCAGGCGGAACACACCAGACAGGCTGTGGATAAAGTTGTGGAGAAGTTTAAAGCTGGGTTAGGTTATAAAAAATATCCCAAGCTTTGAACATTTCATGGAACATTGTTCAATCCATCATCTAAAAATGGAAGGAGTATGTCACAACTGCAAATCTATCAAGACACGGCCGTCAACCTAAACTGGCAGGCCACGCAAGGAGAGCTTTAATCAGAGAAGCAGCCAATAGGCCCATGGCAACTCTGAAGGAGCTGCAGAGATCCACAGCTCAGGTGGGAGACTCTGCCCGAACGACAACTATTAGTCGAGTATTCCACAAACAACAGAAAACATGTGGAAGAAGGTGGTCTGGTCAGATGAGACGAAAATTGAAGGTTTTTTGGCCTAGAAGCAAAATGCTATGTTTTCCGGAAAACTAACACTGCACATCACCCTGAACACACCATCCCCACCATGAAACATGGTGGTGCAGCATCATGTTGTGGGGATGCTTTTCTTCAGCAGGGACAGGGAAGCTGGTCAGAGTTGATGGGAAGATGGATGGAGCCAAACACAGGGCGATCTTAAAAGAAAACCTTTTAGAGTCTGCAAAAGACTTGAGACTGGGGCAGAGGTTCACCTTCCAGCAGGACAACAACCCTAAACATACAGTCAGAGCTACAATGGAATTGTTTAGATCAAAGCATATTAATGTGTTAGAATGGCCCAGTCAAAGTCCAGACCTAAATCCACTTGTGAATCTGTTTCAAGGCTTGAAAATTGCTTTTCACAGATGCTCTCCATCCAATCTGACAGAGCTTGAGCTATTTTGCAAAGATGAATGGGCAAACATTTCACTCTCTAGATGTGAAAAGCTGGTAAACACATACCCAAAAAGACTTCCAGCTTTAATTGCAGCGAAAGGTGGTTCTACAAAGTATTGACTCAAGGGACTGAATACAAATGCACACCACACTTTTATTTGTAAAATATTTTGAAAACCATTTATTCTTTTCCGTCCTCCTTACAATTATGTGCCACTTTGTGTTGGTCTATCACATAAAACCTCAATAAAATACATTTAAGTTTTTGGTTGTAACACGACAAAATGTGGAAAATTTAAGGGGGTATGGATATTTTTTCAAGACACTGTATCTCAGCAGCTGAACAGAGTGATGGGGATACAGAAGGAAGGCATGTAGCTGCCTCTGGGAAGGGCTACAGGAAAGGGAATCGGTTGCTTTGTCCTTTTGTAGGCAAATCATCAGTTCCCTTTGAAGTAAGCTAATCTAGCATGGGAGAAATATGTAGAGACAGTACAAAGTATAGAAAGATGTGTTTTGATCATACTGAGGTTTACAACCACTTTAACCAAAGACCCTAACTTCTGACTCCTAGCCTAACATTATCATAACAACTAACGCTAAGTCAACCCCTTCAAATTCTGCAGTGCCAGGATTGGTGCCAAAACCAGCCAGATTCTCTGCCAAGAATACAGAATAAAAAATAACAAATTCATGTCTTCATTCAAGCAATAATAATGACAGCTAAATACACTAGTATAAAATAAAACACATTTTCCTCTTTCATCTCAGTTTCAGGATGTCCTGCTCCAATGGCCTACTTTAGATTCATATCCGCAGCATAGCAATAGGATTCTGCTGGGGACTCTCACACTTGCCATTGTAAAAAATGGAATTAATTCTGTTTGAGCCACTCTGTTAATTTACTCCTTTATTCTGATCACTGTCATTTCACATGACCCAGATTCGTTTGAGTTTTACATATAGATAGTTTGACATTTGGATAAGAAAGTTAGTGATTTTCTTCCTTTTTGTAAACTGTATGCCTGTCTGACTGTAGACTAATGAAATTCCAAGCTTTTAGAAATTAGTTTGTAACCCTTTCCTACCACCTGGTCTTTAATTTTCTACAATTCTTCTTCTGCAGAACAGGTACCCAAATACAAAAGGTAATTTCTTTTTCATCCAGCAAGGGACACAGAAATCTTGGGAATAAAGTGGTTGTAAAGGCTGAAGGTTTCTTTCCATAATACATTCCCTGTCCCCAGAGTTCCCCTTACATCAGAGTCTGAAGAGCCCCCCTTTGCATGATTACATCATAGACCCCAATCAGGGGTGGACTGACAACTCATGGGGCCCCCGGGCAATAGGGGATCATGGGGCCCCTGTGTCCTTGCCCAAACTCAAAAAAGCCTATGAAAAAGGTACCAGGGACATCTCATGGGGCCCCCTACTGACCCCAGGACCTCGGGCAGTGCCTGAGTTTCCAAATGGTCAGTCCGCCCCTGACCCCAATACATAATTACATCAGAGTCCTGTTCTCTTTAGGGCAGAAGCTGGCTGCAGAGCACTAGAAAGCAGAGCAGGTCTGCAGCAGGAAGTTTTGTCCTCCTTCTCAGAATATTGAGGCATGGGGCAAGCATGTAATTGGTTTCCAGGATGTAAAGCAGTCCAAGCAACCAACAACCAGAGTTGATGAAAGCAATGGTGGGTGGAACGTGAACCTTCCCTGGGGACTACAGGGGAAAGCCACCAGGGGTATTTTCATGGATAGGATGTTTTTTACAGGCTGTCTCTGAAATTACATTTTGGTTGGCAACCCTAGTGTATCCTAAGCAACAGCTTTGGAGGCTGTACTTGGACCCCTCTAGACTGGAAGATTGCTGGTCTAGCCTAGAATTTCACCTATGGACACTTTTTTCTCGAACCTTGATTACATTGTTAGTTAGCAGCTTAGTGCTATCTATGTCCAGAGCCATGGTACAGTCTCTAGTGTAACCCAGTCTCTGAAGACTCACTTTGTGAGTATGACCAGTCTGGTGGAACCCTCATTGTTGTGCAGTTGCACGCTTTTCTACGTTTCCCACCAACTGGTGATATTTCCATGTGTTTTTAAAGACACACATAAGATAGTCCCACTGAAACAGATGAAATCAGCCCATACTCCCTTACTGCTTCTAGGGGCAATGTATTGATAACCCCAGAAGGAGGCACGGTTAGTAACCAGGATCAAACAGGTGGATGATGGTCTTATTGTTAAGAATTTCACTAACAGACAGTAACAATTGAGTACTGACGTGATACTTTTTTTATTTGCACTAACAAATAATTTTGAGGACAAGCTTTTGGGGTATGTCCCCTTCTTCAAGGTCCAGGCAGTACTAATACAAAGTATTAGCAGAATGTTAGAAGAGATGTTGAAATGGGGAGGAAAAAAAAAAACAGAAAGAAACACACACAAACAGATGTACACAGCAATGGTTAAAAGACTAAAAGACAGATGCTGTGTACATCTGTTTGTGTGTTTTTCTTTCTGTTCTTTTTTCCTCCCCCTTTCAACATCTCTTCTAACATTCTGCTAAAACTTTGTAGTAGTACTGCCTGGACCTTGAAGAAGGGGACATACCCTGAAAGCTTGTCCTCAAAATTGTATGTTAGTGCAAATAAAAAAAGTATCACGTCAGTACTCAATTGCTTCTGTCGCAGGTGCACTAATACGGCTACAATCACCTCAAGGACTAACAAACAGTTAAACTCCCTACTAAGGACTCCATTTGGATTAACTGGAGTGACTCCCTTTCTTTTGTTGGTGTTGACCTTAATTTGTGAATGTCACTATGGAACAAATACCTTAGATTGTACACCCCTTGAGGGTTAAGGACTGATGTGAACGCACAATATATATGTAAAGTGCTGCGTAAATTGACGGCGCAATATAAGTACCTGAAATAAATAATTAAATAATGTGGACCCCTCCATCACAAGGACAAACTCTTGTGTCCTGGGGCTTTTAGAACAAATGTCTGGTACCCTGCACATCAACTCTGATGGCTTTTTACAAGTATCTAAGCTTGTCTCGCATGAGGGTAATATCTGTTCATATACTGTATGTAGGGCACATTTGCTACATGTCTAGTACATCAAGAATATGTCTAAGAAACATCCCATTTACTCCTCCCCTTGAAGGAAGGCCTTTCTTAAGAGCTGCCCTTGACAATGTCATTCCCATTGCTACAGGTGATTGAAGTTTGTGTCTGCCTCAATACAGGAAATCTGTGGATGGGGTGAATTAACCATAACCTTCATCACATACTGCAGTAGTACCTCCCAGCCTTCTGCATGAAGATATTCCCCCACTTTTGCAAGGGGGGGTCCTTTGTTGATCCTGTTGAGTTCCTTGTTAATTTACCTGCTTGCAGTTTGGAAATTCAGGCTTTCCCCTGTAGCTTCCACTCTAGACTCTTGAATCAGGCACCTTCTTCAGCTGCCCATCTACACCCTTCTGTACTACTACACACCATTGTACATCTTTCCAGGTTTGTTGGGTTCCCCTCACTATGGGATCTGTTATCCATACTCTGGTTGGAGCCCCACCTTGAGAATGGTATCTCACTCAAACTCTCACTTTTGTTTGCAGAGGAGTCAATTTCCTTCATGGATGGTTGCATCCTTTGTGGTGCATAATAACTCAGAGCCCTAACTCTCTCCTGAGGGACCTCTTGACCTACATAGTTAACAAGGATCAGTCCCTACTGCTTCCTTTCCTAGTAAGGACCTGACTTTGTCCTGAAGAAGTTCTTGACCTTGCTCACATCACTAACCCTTATATCCAACCTAGTGCCTTTTCCTGGTATCCCAATTGTGAATTACTCAGGAGACCTTCCATAAAGAGAGTCAGTTTCCTACATTTTCACAAATTGTGCAAAGCTGAGGTCCTATCATCTGCAATCTTTGTCAAGGTACAATTTAACATTAACTACTACTAGTAATCTTGGGTCATCCTGACTGGGGATGCCCAGCACATATCCCTGAAAAAACCTCCCTGTGGACCTTTGACCCTTTCCTGATGTTTAGCAGATTTTTTTTTATCTGCACCCCTTCAGAGTTTTTGGGATTGTTGGGAAAAAACCTTTTAGTATGGTCCACCCTTCTCCTGCAATCTCTCCTTTCAGTCTCCTCCTAGGAGTGTCAAATTTAGACAAGGCAAGCCGGTCTCTTCAGACCAAGAAATCCCAGGTGCTGTTCAATAGACTCTGGCCAGAGTGAGAATGGTTCCTTGCCCTCATCCTTGCAGGATTCCCACAACATTTTATTTCTTTCAGCTTGTAAATGCTCCTCTTCTATGGACACATGGACTAACCTACAGGTGAATTTAAAGGCTGCAAAAAAAATGCCAAACACCTGTCAAATCAGTACTTTTTCTGCCCAGTGTGCATGAGGCCTTAGAGAAGGGAGCGATCTCATGCAAGCAAAATCTTGGGTGAATTTGACATTTGGTTCCTTACACTTGCCCCCCCCCCCCTTCCGAATTTCAGCTTTCTTTGCCTTCCATCTTGTTGATGTAGCCCTGGCACCTTATACTAATTGCCTTGATTAGGCTTATATGATGGCTGTTAATCGTTCGGCACTGCTATTTACCGATTAAAGCAACAAAGCTCATAGACGAATCATTATAAAGGAAGGTAAAAAATCATTTATTTTACAATGTGTTTGTGCTACAGTACCTTATTGATAATTTACATAGTGTCAGCATCTTCTACAGAGAGCGACAAAATATGATACCCTTAAAACATAACTGAACTGTTGAATATATTAAATGCCTGAGAGGTGCTCTGTGTTTGCTGCTTATTTTCATAGTGAATCCCATTGCAGACATTCTTTCTCTTTCATTTTCCATGAAAACAAAAAACTGAATTGGATTACAGCTGAAAGTAGTTTGGTTGGTATAAAATGAACATAAAGACGTAAATTGAATCATGCCTTGAATGTATGAAACACAGTAAAGCATATTTTATTGAACTTGTAGAGTACAGATGGATTTAAATAGAAAATTTATTTTCAAAAAAAGACTAGGTAACAGTTGTGCAACCTTGTGCTTCGAAAAATGCTTATTCTTTGTAATGAGTAGTATTATTGCTCTAGAGTAATGTTAAAAAGAAAATTATATTCATTTATACAAAATATTTTTGTTGTTGATCTTAAAATAAATGCCTAACAGGCACAAAAAGTTAAAAGGTTTTTTCCTGCTTGTAGCAACATGACATAGAAACCCTGTCTCCTAAACTGGACACAAGGGATGGGTAGGAGGAAGTTTTGAACAGATATACAATTATATGAATGCTGCAACAAGAGATATATAAGACAATGCATTCTAAACAGTACAGGTATTCTTTAAAACAGAAGGGTTAGAACTTGGGTTTTTATTGCTGTATATGTCACTATTGTAGAGATTTCAGATTTCCCCACTCTTCAAGTGGTCCTGCAGTAAAAACCTGTTTGAAGTTGTAATTCATCTCCACTTTATCCAACACTGAAAAAACGTATGTGGCAGTTCCACCTAACAATTCTGTAAAAGTACATCTACGTAAATCTTTTACTATTTGGAAATGGAGTTAGGAGTTTTTGGCTGTCAGGGGTGTTCTTGTGGAAACATTTTAGTTATTGTATGGAATTTTGCTGGGGGTTTGCATCGGGGAGGGGTGGGGGTTGCTGGTGGAGAAATTTTGCTTGGTAGGGGGTAGATAGGGGAATATTTCTGATTGGGGGAAAAATTGTCTGAATTCCAGCGTGTGTTAAGTACTACAGACTTCTATGTTCTCTATGTGGATGGTTCAGCAGTTAAGAGTGTGCAAATAAACATAAAGTATTAAATAAGACAATCTATGCTAGTATGAAGTCTTTCAGGTCACTTGGAAGAAGAATGATATATGTAGCTCTTTATTTCAATCATGAATAATAGACTGGAGTGCTAGTAGTGAGACTAAAAATCTAAACACCACCTATCACCAAAGCAACAGGAAGAAGCCAGCAACCTTCAACACTGTGTGCCAATTTAAACAACTACTGATGAGACCACCACTGTCATCTTCAGGTAAAAACTCGCTGACTTGCTGAACCACACAGCATATAAGTGAGGTCAGTAAGCATTTACAAGGTCTAAAGTGGCAAAAATAATTATTTTATCCCCTGCAGATTTTGTAAGTTTGCCCACAAAGAAATGAAGGGTCTATATTTTTTATCATAGGTGTATTTTAAATGCTAGAGACAGAATATCAACCAAAAATCCAGAAAAAACACATGATACGAATGTTATAAATTGAGTTGCAGTTCAGTGAATAAAGTAAGTATTTGATCCCCTACCAACCAACAATAATTCTGGCTCCCACAGACTGGCGTTGTGCTCATGTGGTACACAGATTAGTGCAGTCAATTTAAGAATGTGCTCATAACAAATCTCGTTATGTATATTAAAGACACCTGTCCACAGAATCTCTTTCTTTCATTGAAACCTCCCCAACATGGGAAAAACCAAATAGCTGTGAAAGGACGTCAGGGACAAAATTGTAGGCCTGCACAAGGCTGGAATGGGATGCAAGACCATCAGCAAGAACCTTGGTGAGAAGGAGACAACTGTTGGAGAAATTATTCAGAAATAAAAGAAATACAAAATAACCATGAATTGTCCTCAGTCTGAAGCTCCATGCAAGATTTTTCCTCATGGGGTAAGGATGATCATGAGAAAAGTGAGGGATCAGCCCAGAACTACATGGGAGGAGCTTGTGAATGATCTCAAGGCAGTTGGGACCACAGTCACCAAACAAACCATTGGTAGCACAATACACTGCCATAGATTGAAATCCTACAGCACCCACAAGGTTCCCCTCCTCAAGAAGATGCATGAACAGGCCTGTCTGAAGTTTGCCACTGAACACCTAAATGATTCAGAGGAGGATTGGGAGAAGGTGCTGTGGTCAGATGAGACCAAAATTGAACTCTCTGGCATTACCTCGATTCAATGTGTTTGGAGGAAGATAAATGCTGACTTTGACCCTAAGAACACCATCCTTACAGTCAAGCACGGAGTTGGAAACATTATGCTTTGGGGCTGTTTCTCCACTGAAGCCAATGGACGGGGTCATGTATTGTAAAATATTGGATGAGAACCCTCTTTCCTCAGCCAGAATACTGAAGATGGGTCGTGGATTGGTCTTCCAGCATGACAGTGACCCAAAACATACCGCAAAGAGAACAAAGGAGTGGCTCAAGAAGAAGCACATTAAGATCATGGAGTGGCGTCGCCAGTCTCCAGACCTTAAACCTATAGAAAATTTTAGGGAGCTGAAACTTTGAGTTGCCAAGCAATAGCCAAGAAACCTTAAGGATTTATTATTATTATTATTATTATTATTATTATTATTATTATAATACAGGATTTATAAAGCAGCAACAGTTTGCGCAGCTCTTTACAAAGAAGAGCGGACCAAAATTCCTCCTGAGATTTGTACAAACCTGGTAACCAACTACAAGAAACATCTTACCTCTGTGCTTGCAAACAAGGGTTTCTCCACCAGGTACTAAGTCATATTTTGCTTGGGGATCAAATACTTATTTTACTCACTGATCTGCAACTCAATTTATAACATTTGTATCATGTGTTTTTTTCTGGATTTTTGGTTGATATTCTGTCTCTATCATTTAAAATACACCTATGATAAATATTAAAGACCCTTAATTATTTGTAAGTGGGCAACCTTACAAAATCTGCAGGGAATCAAATATTTTCCCAATTGTATATAGCTAAACTTGAAATCATCCCTCCTTTTGGGCATTAGAAGTGATCTAATACAGAGCAATCTATAGAAGAGGAAGAAGACCCCAACTGGTACATTATCCTTTTATTAAAATATTTCAAATTTTGACTCATCAGTCCAGAGCACCTGCTGCCATTTTTGTGCACCCCAGTACCTACATTTTTGTGCACAGGACTTAAATATGCATGAAAACATAGGAACTGGGGTGCAGAAAAATGGCAGCAAAAATGGCAGCAGCTGCTACAGACTGATGAGTCAAAATGTGAAATTTTTGACTGTAGCAAAAGGCAGTTTGTTCATGAAGGGCTGGAGAACAGTACAATAATGAGTGTCTGCAGGCAACGGTGAAGCATAGCGGAAGTTCCTTGCAAGTTTGGAGCTGCAGAACTATCTTCCAAGTAAAGAAGAACAAGGAGTACTGGAAGTGATGGTTTGGCCCCCACAGATCCCTGATCTCAACATCATCAAGTCTCTTGGAATTACAGGAAGAGACAGAAGGATTTGAGAAAGCCTACATCCACAGGGGATCTATGGTTAGTTCTCTAAGATGATCAACCTGCTTGCTGTGTTTCTTCAAAAACTGTTTGTAGCACTACCCCCTTAGGAGTTGCAATATTCCAGGTCCCTTATAGTCCTGCAGAGCCAGGCAACACACATCTTCACACAGGCTTGCATCCAGAGTCAGAGATCAGTCCTTGAGCTGCTTTATGTTTGTGATTTTATTAGGGGGATTTGAACTGGGATAGGGTTAGGGGTGTACAGGATGCCCAATGGAACTGATGAACTGGGATAATTTCCTGGAACTATTTACAAGCCTCCACTGCAACACAGTCTCTGTAGGATAGCCAGCCAGCATCTCCTAATGTACCACCCCAGACCCTAGATGAACTCCTCCTCCTTCACCCAGCAATATGGAGGTATCCCTTAACAGGGGATCTGGTGCCTGTCACTTTAAAAAATGGACAGTCCCAGGCAGGTGGTGAATATGGTTTCCTACCAGAGTGCTCCTTCCTTTATCTGCCCAGGGGGTGCAGGGGTACTCACTCAGATCCTCTCCTTTTCCACTGATGGGTTGGTGGCTGCTACCAGGCCTTCTAGCTGGGCCGCTCCTTCTCTGCTGTACAGGTGGTCCTTGCTCTGCGGGCCAGTGAAGCTCTGAGCTTTCTTCCTTTCCAGCTCCACTAATAAACTATTAACATTTCTATTTCTGAAAGCATCCTTAAATTACAGCATTTTTTCACACCTGCCTAAGTTGTACTGTGTGTGTGTGTGTCTGTGTGTGTGTCTGTGTGTGTGTGTATATATATATATATATATATATATATATATATATATATATATATATATATATACACACACACACACATACACAGAACACAGTATTGTTGCCTGTATTTATTTCTGTTGGAGTGTTCCTTCACTGCCTGTCTCGTACATTTTTGTCCCAGATAGCAGTAAAAACCAGACAGGAGTTATAAACTTTGCCCAACACTATCAATAACAGTTTATATGTGTCCTAGAGGACTCTCGTCTGTGACAGAATATTAAAGGATATTTTGTAGGTAAGTACAAGGACTGTCACATACATGTGCTTCTGTAGACAGAAAGTAGGCTCGGGTTCTATTTAACCCCTTGCCTACCGGGCACTTTTACCCCCTCATGCCCAGGCCAATTTTCATCTTTCAGCGCTGTAGCACTTGACAATGACAATTGACAATGACAATTGCGCGGTCATGCAACACTGTACCCATATGACATTTTTATCATTTTTTTCACACAAATAGAGCTTTATTTTGGTGGTATTTAATCACCACTGGGTGGTTTTTTTTTGCGCTATAAACAAAAAAACAGCAAAAAATTTTAAAAAACTAGTTTTTCTTTGTTACTATGATAAAATTTTGCAAACAGGTAATTTTTCTCTTTCACTGATGTGTGTTGATGAGGCTGCATTGATGGGCACTGATAGGCAGCACTGATGAGCACTGATGAGGTGGCACGGATAGGCACTGATGAGGCGGCACTGGTGGGCATTGATAGGCGGCATTGATGGGCAGCACTGCTGGGAGGCACTGATGAGCACAACTGCTTGTACAGCACTGCTGAGCAGCACTGCAGGGCACTGATCATCAGTGCCAATCTGTTCTGTCACATTTGCCGGTTATCGTCAGTACTTTCCTCACACTGTGACAGTAAAGTGCTGCGGATAACTGGCAACTGTATTTACTCCGTGATCTGCTGTGTCATTGGACACAGCTGATCATGTGGTAAAAGGCCACTGTGATTGGACACATTGATCAAGGAGATCGCTGGGTGGGCACCGCTGGGGGCGTGTGGGAGGGCACATTCTGGGAGGACATCATATGATGCCCTCCCAGAACTGGACAACTGTACTGTAGCCATCATTTGGCTATAGCACAGTTAGCAAATGGTTCAAGCCCAACTCCAGGCAACTACAAAATAATCCTTTGCAGTGGGGCTGTGCCTAGCATCACCCCCGGTCACACTAAATCTGGTGAAATTTCAACTTGCAAAGAATACCCAATCACTTGCAAGGATAATAAAAAACAGCATTTTTGCTTGCACATGATTGGATGAATAGATGGAAGTCAACAGAACTTAAATTCTCCAACACATTCTCCTCCATGCAGAAGGATTGTTTCTTGTGACAAAAACTCCAAGATTGGTTAGATTACCCTTCACCAATAATGGTCAAATCTGGAACATACCAAATCTTGGACATCTAGAGCCAGAGAACCAGCAAAGACTAAAGGGGACAACCAGTGCAGTCTGAAAAGGCAGAACTCCCCAGCCTGCGTACTTGGTCAAGGTCAGTGACTCACTAGGAGGTAGTGAGGCCAGGATTAAGGATTACAGGTGCCATAAAGATTGCACATCTAAAAACCACGTCAGAAATGGTAGCTCTCAAAATGCTATCTTCATCAGTACATGCTGTTGATGGCAGCATACCAATTACTTTAGGTGTAGAGATCCCATTGGGCTGTAGAGTGTACCAGATAGGAACCTGCAGAGAAACAGATGATGGCTGGCTATAGAACTCACAGCCTCTCACTACCACTTCCCCACTGCTAGGTAAACCTTGTCCAAAAGTTGCCAAACAAGGAAACAAAAAATCAACACAAAAAGGTGTACATTTTCACTTTTAACGCTACAACTAGCCTCATTCCTGCTGTTGTAGGCAGTCTAACATCTTCCTTATGGTAGGTATGTCCCTGAATAAACCAAAGCTGTGGTTGCAGGAATTATAGAAGATGATTTCCACATTTGGTTATTTCTTCATAAGGAGCGCTTGAAGGGGTTAAATAATTTGAAGGACTCAACCCTTTTAACCTTCTACCAATTATTAGAAGCATAACTAAGATAAATGACAGTAAGACAGCCAATCTGAGACAGCAACCATATTTTTGTTGAAAATTAAACTCTGGGCAGTTAGACCTCGATCCTTCTGCCACAACATCCATCAGGGTTATCTGCGTCCTCAAAACCTAAAAGATTCAGGAGTGAGTTATGGACTGACAGAGCACACAACATTTATTTTCCTTTCTGGTTACAAATGTGCAGGCCCTTTCTTTGACACTTTGGCTGACAGACCATCACTCACCATCCTAAGTGACGTGCAGCACAGAACACAAAACTATAAACATTCTGTATGGTAGATTATTGTTCTTGAAAGATCTCTGATTCTTATTATACCTTTTCATTTTAAATAGGAGCTTAACTATAGTATGTAAAATGAGGGGAATTCATTAAAACTGGAGCAGCTGTGCATAGCAACCAATCAGCTCCTATCTCCAATTTTCAAAGTTTAACTGAACAAGCTGAAGATAGAAGCTAATTTGAAGCCGATTTGTTGCCATGGAAAGCTGCTCCAGATTCTGGCTGCTCCAGCTTTGATACTTTTTTCCTAATGTCTAGTGCATTCTGATCTCTGGCACAGAATAGTCACAATCTTCTGTTCAGTGGGCTGTAAAGTCCAGGACTGCCACTATCGTTATGAAATCAACTTTTAGAGTGGTTGTAATCCTTAGACATGAAATATGAACAAAGTATATCCTTCTATAGTGTGCACTTGCCTCACTCCAAACCATTTAGTGCCATTTCTATCTGCTAGATCCTTCCTCTGCTGTCTGCATGAGCCCCTACTGACAGGTTATTCTAACTCCAAGCGGTGATGGGGGAGAGGGCCTCCAGCATTTGAGAAGCAGTATCAGCTGTGCACTGGGATCTGAGGGTTGTTTTGATTTTTTTAAGGAGAGGGGCAATCTTCTACATAGAGGAACTGAATACAGGAGAAGAGAATATGCTAACAAGGGTTAGGTTTCCTTTAGCGAAAGCTATTGTGAGGGTTGGGGTAGCAGAAAGGTTAGAGTTTGGGTGCCAGAAACTCTGCACCACAAACTCCCGAGCCCCACTGCCTGTGTCAGTTGAATTGACACAAAAAGCAAGGCTCGGCCCACCCCCCGCTTTCTCATCACTTCCTCAATTGATGACAGCAGCAGGGACCAATGGCTTCCTCTATTCTCAGTCAAGCCTGTAAGAGTAGGGAGAAGAGAGTTTCTGCAGATGGGTACAGCACTGTATCGAATGAGGGCTCAGGTAAGTATAAGGAGGGTGAGGGAGTGAAAGTTTAACCTAAACATGTTTTACCAAAATGTAAGGGATGCATTAAGGTAAAAAATGTTTGGGTGTTACAACCACTTTAATGTGTTGCTTTGCCATGTTGTTTGCCTTTCTCGCCGCCCTATAGCAGATACTGTATACTGGTACAGGGCAGCAAAGGGTGCGCAAAATATTTTTTGATTTTGCATTTCCGGGTATCACCCAGTCCCAGCCGGCGATTACCCACCGACGCCTGGTGATTACCGAGCAACTCCGACGGGGAGGAGGGCTGTTTTGTTTACTAACAGTCCTCCTCCCTGTCAGCTCAGGCACACTGCTCTGGATGGCTGTGCGGCGCTGTGCGGCACGCTCCCAGCAGAAAGACAGGTACACAAATATGCGGCCCCACGGAAAAAAATCCTGTGAGGACCTATATTTGTGTGACGTTGGCGCGAAGGGAGCTTCAATCTCTCTTCAATCAACATTCACTAATTTGAATCCTTAGTAATTAGATAGGAAAGCATATCATATGTGTGTGTTTTAAACTGTTTTTTTAAATTTCTTCAGTTACTTCCTGGTTTCTATGCCTAGGCAAATGATGTCACACATCCGAGGAGTCTTCAGGAGGGGAGGAAGGGTTTCCCAGATAAACACACCATTCTGTCTGCATTCCTGCATTAAGGGCAGATGGATTCCAAGAAGTAAAATGCTACATGAATCATCTGCCCTTACTCAAGATGGCCACAGATAGAAATGCTGGAGGGTTGTTTTCTCAGTGATTTCTCAGGAAAATAAAGCATGGAGACATGGATGAGGGAGTTTGCTTTGAATATTACAATTGAATTAAGTAGCATTTTTGGTTTGTGTTGCTCAGATGCAGTGCAGTTCTGCTTTAACCACTCACCTACTGGGCACTTATACCCCCTTCCTGCCCAGGCCAATTTTCAGCTTTCAGTACTGACACACTTTGAATGACAATTGCGCAGTCATGCAACATTGTACTCATATGAAATTTGTATCATTTTTTTGAGACAGATAGAGCTTTCTTTTGTTGGTATTTAATCACCTCTGTTTTTTTATTTTTTTGCTAAACAGACCAAATACAACTGAAAATTTTGAAAAAAAACATTTTTCTTAGTTTCTGTTATAAAATTTTGTAAATAAGTGATTTTTCTCCTTCACTGATGTGCGCTAATGAGACTGCACTGTTGGGCACTGATGAGGAGGCACTGGTAGGTGGCATTGATGGGCATTGACAGGCATCACTGATGGGCACTGAAAGGCAGCAGTCATATATGGCACTGATAGGTGATACTGACTGGCACTGATAGGCGGCACTGTTAGATGGCACTGACTGGCACTGATAGGCGGCACTGACTGCCACTGATAGGCGGCACTGACAGGCAGCACTGATAGGCGTCACTGACTGGCACTGATAGGTGGCACTAAAAGGCAGCTCAGGTGGGCACTGTTATGTGGCATTGATGGGCATTGTCAGGTGGCATTGATGAGCACTGATAGCTGGCATTGATGGACACTGACAAGTGGCACTGATCGGGCTACACTGATCATCAGGGCACACTGATCATCAGTGCCCTGATGATCAGTGTAGATGTCCCCTCTGAGTAACGCCGATTACCAGCTCTCCTCTCCTCACGAGCTGTCAGCGTGAGGAGAGGCATGCCAGTAACCAGCATTTCCTTACTTACATGCGATCAACTGTGATTGGACACAGCTGATCACATGACAGAGCCGACATCATCGGCTCTTTCCGTTGATCGGTGATCCGCTGTGTCATATGACGTCCTCCCAGAACGAGAGAACCGCCTTGCGCCTGTCATTACATTATATGGTGGGCAGGAGCCGGTTAAGAGGTGGAATTATAAAAGAGGCTCTGTGATTTGTGAGTAAAGGGCCAGTACCACTAAATGTATTTATGTTTTCCCTAACTACAGTAAATTTACTGAAAGCCATAGTAGAACTGAAGGCAAAGCTTTTTATTAATATTTTGGAGCATAAGGGATGGCTGTCTGTTTCTGTTTTGGGAGACTTCCCTTTACCTTCATTACCTGTTCCATAGCCACAACAGGAAGTGAGAGGAACTCATCCAAAGTGAGAAAATCCCTGGTTGTCACCAGGGTCACTAGTACTAGTGTTCTCAGTGGAAGATTTCTCCTCTATTCCTGTTCTCGTGATGAGCTAAAATTTGGAATTTTCATCACTTTCTGTGATAAGGGTCACCAGGACAAATACAGAGAGTGAATCTTCCAACAGGGACAAAGGCAGCAATAAAAACCTGACAGATGCTCTAATCCCTCTCCACTCTAAAACTAACAAAAACATTTTGCCTTCCGCGTTCCACTTTGAGATCAAATAGGAACTGTTTCTGAGGGGGTACAGCATGTTTCTGATTTTATGTTGTATTTAATATGGCTCAGGATGTCTGGGAACTATGGGATGCTTCAAATAAAGGGTCCAGTAATCTTATACAATATAATTAAAGTGATTGTATAGTTTTACATTTTTTTTAAAATAAAAACAGGTTTATACTGTCGAATTGCAGAGCTGCAACAAACCTCCTCTTCTGGGGTCCCCCAGCAGTGCTCCTTGCTCCTCCTCTTCTTAGTGTGCCACCATAGGAAGCCATTTGCTATCATGGCACACCTGCGTGCTTGATCCCAAGCCCCACTGACTGTGTCCATTGACACAGTCAGCAAAGCTTGGCCCCGCCCCCCTGTTCCCTTGTCACAGGATTTGACTGACAGCAGCAGGAACCAATGGTTCTCATAATCAGTAAGCCCTGTGAGAGCGGGGAACAGAGGAGAGAGAGCCACTGCAGATGGGCACTGCACTGGTTTGAGTGAGGGCTCAGGTAAGTGTAATGGGGGTGAGGGGGTGATACTCTAACCCAGGGGCGGACTGACAACTCATGGGGCCTCCGAGCAATAGGGGATCATGGGGCTCCTGTGTCCTTGCCCAAACTCAAAAAAGTCTATGAAAAAGGTACCAGGGGCATCTCATGGGGCCCCCTACTGACCCCGGGCCCTCGGGCAGTTTCCAAATGGTCAGTTCGCCCCTGCTCTAACCTAAAACATATTCACCTTAATGCAAGGAATGCATGAAGAAAAAATGTTTAGGCGTTATAATCACTTTAAGTCCATCAACAATAGAGCTACATGAGTGTAAGTGGCTTATAAGTAGTGTTTAGTAACAGAATGTTCAGGTTTCATAGGCCATAAACGGATAATATTTGTTTTCTTACATAAATGTGAATAAAGGAAAAATACATCTACCCAGAATTCCTGTCTAAGCTGTGCTTTAAAAGCAGCTTGTTACCTCTATTGAGAATACCATAAAGAAAGCAGATTAACAGCAGACAGAACAATGGGAAATATGCTGACAGGCAGACACGGGGGGGGGGGGGGGGGGGGATATACAGAGATAGAGCGTGAAAGACAGAGATTGCTGGAACTCTTTGGGGGTGTTACAGGTGTTTCAATATTTTTCCATGAACATCTTATCTCCCAAACTGCAGCGTGATCCAGTTTGATGGCTCTACTGCATTCAAGCAGCATTGTGTTTGTTGTCAGAGAAGATCGTTTGAAGGTTGCCCCTCTCTTCAGGGACAAGTATAAAAATGGCAGCATTGATTTGCTTCTATTCTGAGGTTGGGAACGCAATATGGGAGGGAGGAGAGGTAAGGTGTTAGAGATAATGACCAGGGTTTTATAGTTGTGATTTACCACTGACGGATCACATCCTTCTATAAAAGCCTAAAGTGCGTCCTCTATTCACAGCTGCCACACAATGAGAGTCTCCTCTGGTTAGGATGTACTGTGTACAATGGCCTTCAATTGGATCTGCTGTACAGACAGGATCATCCTATTATCCACATCAATTATCTATCATTTCCAGCAGGATCAACCCCGTTACATGCTGCAAATCCCTAGACATGGTGTTAAGCTTCTTACGTTTAACTATTTCCTCTTGCGATTGTGATGGCTTAATTCCTTACCTGCACTTGGCAAACCTAGTATTATCAGCTAACATCAGCAGTTCAAAGGGCAATGTAACCTAATTAGAAGTCCATTTTCATCAGCCTGCCTACTGAAAACTGCTAAAAGCATGGCTTGTTATGGGTTGAAACATTTCATTGAACCTTTGCACTGTGGCTTCAGTAAGCCTGAAGACCTGGCCCTTCTGGTAAATTTGATACATTTTATGTAACCAAATCATTTTCTGAGCAATATTGATCACCTCTTTCTGTTATGTTATTACAGGACTTAAAGTGGATATAAACCCTTACAGGATAACATTTTGCAAGCTAAAAAAATTGTGTACAATGAACAATTGACATGTTATTATTTCCTTTTTACTGTTTGCACCTTTTTTCATCATCTTTTGCATCCCAGTACTTTTGATCTAATTTGGCCACTTCCTGTCTGCATGCACTTGCTCAAGCCTTGGCTATACATCACAGCACTGAACCAGCTTTCTGATAGTGACAACAGTGGACCAAGCCAGTACAATCTGTCTGTAGTCCCTACCAGGGGTGACAATGCAGGAGCATTATTCAGCTGCTGGACATCCTGCATATTGGCGCTGTGTCCCACAACCAGCACTCTGCTGCTGTCATCAACCTGCTCTCAATCTCTCCAAGCAGCTTCTTGTTATTACGTCTGGCTGGCCTTCTATGGTCCTAATTCCCAATCTGCTCACCGTAACTTGTATTGCTAGGCTTGTGTGCTCTCCTCTCCTCTCACCATGCTCTGCTCCGGATCAGGATCATGGTGTCTGTGGAGGATTTCTCTGTACTGTCTGAGTGCAGAGCCTGGACTGGACAATGCCTTCTCAACCCTCGCAGCCTTCAGTGAGTATAGTTTACTCTATCCCAATATGTATATCATTGAGAAATTCTATATCACAGCAGGGAAGCCATGGAAGAGGTGAGTGCTGTAACAGTGTCCTCACATATACAGACTGATCTAATCATACAATCCCCTGCTCTGCTAATAGGGTCATTTGTGAAAATATCATTCTTTTACAAATAAGCATCCTGCCTGAGCCTACCATAAAGAAGATACACCCCCGCATTTGTTATGTCTTTCATCAGAAGAATTGTATACCTTATTCTTTTGTGTCAGTGATCTTGCTTTTGACTGTTTCTTTGATGTTGTGTTGTCTATAATAAAATCCATTGTAAAAGAAGATCCACCCCAAAAATGAGCCTAAAGGTCCTTTTACCCCGGGTGGACTTTTCCTACAATCTGCTTGCTCAGCACTGGATCTGTCCTTTGATCCCTGATAAGCAGGCAGATGACCGGTCCGTGTCCACTTTGCTTATGCAAAGCCGACATGAACACAGCCTGCTCTCCTCTATGGATGGTCTGATGTATACAGAGCTCCTGTCCATTTACACCCGACTGCCATCGATCCATTTGACGGAAGACCCACTGCTCCATAGAAGAGAATGGAGGTTCCAGCCAGGTCCGCCTGAAAAACGGACAGGCAGACCCGATTGCAACGTTTGTGTGAAAGGGGCCTAGCTTACCTTTGTTAGCCTCCAACCCCCTCAGTCCTTCCTTTCCTCCAAAGCGCATCAGTGCTCCCTGCACAGAACACCAGTCCCCCCTCCACAGAGCACCTGCCCCTCACACATAGTACCAGTGCCTCCCCTCCACAGAACAATGGCCCCTCACAAATAGTACCAGTGCCCCCCTCCACATAACACCAGTCCCTCACACATAGTACCAGTCCCCCCTCCACAGAGCACCAGCACCTCACACATAGTATCAGTGCCCTCCTTCACAGAGCACCATCCCCTCACACATAGTACCAGTGCCCCCCTCTACAGAGCACCAGCCCCTCACACATAGTACCAGTGCCCCCCTCTACAGAGCAACAGCCCCTCACACATAGTACCAATGCCTTCCTTCACAGAGCACCAATCACTCACACATAGTACCAGTGCACCCCTCCACAGAGCACCAGTCCCTCACACATAGTACCACTGCCCCCCTCCACAGAACACCAGCCCCTCACACATTGTCAGGGAACGAGAAGATCACCGCGGCGCACGAATCTGCACATCCGTAGGATCCCGACAAGACATACAGGCAGGCGGGCACTAGGACCCAGGCGCGCCTGTCACCAATGACCGCGCCAGGCAGGCACCCAGGCGCCTTTCGGCGCCGGGCGGGCTATTTAAACCAGCTCTTACAATGCTTACATTGCCCTATGGTCTTGTTCCTGTTTGTTCTGTTCCTGAGATTGCTTTGTTGCCGACCTAGCCTGACCCTGATTGTTGTTGACCGTCTCCTGCCCTGACCCCTGGCTCATCTTGACTTCTCTTCTGCCTGTTCCTGATGATTTGACCTCCTGCTGCTGAACCTGGCCTGTGACCCGATTACTCTCTGCTTACTGCTCTGTACCGTTTGCCTCCACTGTTACCGACCTGGCCTGCCTGACTTCGCTATCTCTCCACGGTGTCATCCGTCCATCCATCCTGCATGGATCCATCCGCTGCTGCCAGATCTGTTCCGCCTCTTCACAGCAGGCTCTGATCCGCTTCATACCACTGGCATTTACCTCTACCACAGCTGGGTGTACTCAGGGGCCGCGACCTGGTCTCAGCCTGCTCCAAGTCCATCCCCACCATCAGGGGCTCTGGTGAATAAGCAGACTGGGGCTTAGACTCCACGCCCCGGGGAACCCCGGCCTGTGGATCTCTAGAGTCACTGCCAGTCGGTACCTGACAGTACCATACGGCCATGGCTGAGCCTGGAAGAGGTCCTTCCTCGTTGGATGAGATTTGCCAACATCTAGCAGCACTCACACAAGCCATCAAGACACTACAGGAGGGGTATATCCATTTGGAGGGACGCATTCAGACCCTAGCCTCACCAGCGGTCACGTCCCCGGATCCACCTACATTGCCTCCTGCCAGGGGCCCCACAGAATTCTCTGCCGGAGCAATGGTCACTCCACCTCCACCCGAACCTCGTGTGCCAACGCCCGAGCGTTTCAATGGGGATCGAGGGAAGTTCCGGGCATTTCAAAATTCTTGTCAGTTATACATTGATTTACAGCCACGGACATTCTCTTCAGAATCCGTAAAGGTGGGGTTCGTCATATCGTTACTGCAGGGTGAACCTCAGGGCTGGGCCCACCGACTGCTGGAAGCCCGCCATCCACAGCTGAACTCGGTCTCCGCATTCTTCAAGGCAATGGCGCAGTTATACGACGACCCACAACGGGCCGCTTCTGCTGAGGCGGCTCTGCACTCCCTCCAACAAGGCCGCCAAGCGGCAGAAGATTACACTTCCAAATTTAGGCGCTGGAGTGGCGACACCCAATGGAACGACGCAGCCCTGCGTCATCAATTCCGCTTAGGCCTATCTGACCCATTCAAGGATGAATTAGCTAGAGTGAGCATGCCTGACTCCCTGGAAGATCTTATAACTCTGGCCATCCAGATTGATCGCAGGCTGCGGGAACGGAGGCTAGAAAGGTCCAGTCAGGGTCTGAGACCGACATGGGTGCTACCCCGGGTACCGCTCCAGTCTCATTCCTGTGTTAGTAGTCGGAACCCTAGGGCCGAACCCATGCAACTCGGACTGATACGGCCTTCTTTAACAGTTGAGGAACGCCAAAAACGCCGGCTTCACAACCTCTGCCTCTACTGTGGGGAAGCTGGTCATTTTGTGTGTTCCTGTCCGGCAAATTTAAGTAAGTTTGCCTCTGTTGCTTCTGCTATATCCCCAGCATGTCTTAACAACTCGACTCACTTAGCCGTGCCTATCTCATTCCAGCTCCCCCGGAAGAACCGTGTCAGTGACGGCCATTATTGATTTGGGGGCCTGCAGCTGCTTTATAGACTTAGGCTTTGCTACCCATCAGCAGATTCCCTTACAAACCAAGGAGCACGGTTTGAACATCTTTCTGGCCGATGGGTCCCGGATCAAATCTGGACTGGTAGATCGAGAAACCCCATCAATCTGTACTACGGTGGCCGGCCACCATCGGGAACTCCTTCGCTTGTATGCCATCGCATCCCAGTTATTCCCGGTTATTTTGTTGCTCCCCTGGTTACAAGCGCATGACCCCCAAATTAACTGGAAGACAGGGTCAATCCAGTTCAGCTCGTCCTATTGCCAAGAGCATTGTTGTCCCAAAACACCGTTGGTCACACAGGCACTATTATGTGTGGACACTGATGCAGAGCTAGCTCGAGCAATTCCTTCGGCTTACCACAGTTACCTCGATGTATTCAGCCAACGGGGAGCAGACATTCTTCCTCCGCACCAAGCATATGACTGCCCGATCGATCTTCTTCCAGGGTCCTAAATCCCTTTCGGGTGAATTTTCCCCTTGTCCGAGCGAGAGCTGGGGACACTCAAGGACTATATAGACGAGAACCTCCAGAAGGGATTCATCCATCCTTCTACGTCACCAGCTGCTGGAGCCGGGATCTTCTTCGTGGAGAAGGAGGACAAGTCCCTGAGGTCCTGTGTAGATTATAGGGAACTGAACAAGATAACCATTAAGAACCCCTTCCCTTAGTCCCCGAGCTCTTCCAGAGATTGAAGACGGCATCTATCTTTACCAAGTTGGACCTGAGGGGTGCCTATAATTTGGTCCGCATCCGAGAGGGGGATGAGTGGAAGACAGCGTTCCGCACCCGTTTCGGTCACTTTGAGTACCTAGTCATGCCGTTCGGGTTGTGCAATGCACCCGCCACTTTTCAGCACTTTATAAATGATATATTCAAGGACTATCTGGATGTTTTTGTCGTTATCTATTTAGATGACATCTTGATTTTTTCCCCATCCTTGGAGGCGCATCGAGGTCATGTCAGGAGCGTGCTGGAGCGACTCCGCCAACACGGGCTCTACGCCAAGGCAGAAAAATGCAGCTTTGAGCAGCACAGTATTCCATTCCTGGGACTAATTATTTCCACCACAGGAATTGCCATGGATCCCCAGAAGATTTCTGCAATCTTGGAATGGCCAGTACCGGCTGACAAGAAGGGCATTCAGCGGCCACTTTGGAGTGTTCAAAACATTAGAACTGGTACAGCGCACGTTTTGGTGGCCGAGTATGGCCAAGGACTGCGAAGCTTACGTGAAGACCTGTGCCATCTGCAATAGGAATAAATCCTCCAGGAGCAAAGCTTGGGGTCTGCTGCGACCTTTGCCAGTGCCCGACAGACCATGGAGTATGATATCCATAGATTTTATAGTGGAACTACCGCCCCCACAAGATCATACTGCGATTTTCGTGGTGGTAGATCACCTGTCCAAGATGGCCCATTTCCTTCTGCTGAAGCATACGCCTTCCGCTCCAGAGACTGCACAGATTTTTATCAAGGAGGTGGTAAGGCTTCATGGAGTGCCTATGGATATCGTCTCGGATCGAGAAGTTCAGTTTACCTTAAAGTTTTGGAGGGCTCTATGTGAGATTCTGGAAATCAAATTATCCTTTTCCTCCTCATATCACCCACAGACGAATGGGCAGACTGAACGGACCCACCAAACTCTGGAGCAATACCTCAGGTGCTACACCTTGTTTCTCAAGAATGACTGGCTGGCACTCCTGCCTTTGGCAGAATTCACTTATAACAATGCGAGTCACTCCGCCACCAAGCAATCCCCGTTTTTCGCCAACTATGGGTTCCACCCTACCTTCCTGCCGGAGCTAATTCCAGAAATTTTGGTTCCGGCTGCTCAAGATACTCTGAACTTCTTTGCATCCAATAACAAGATATTACAGGAGGCAGTGGCAAAAGCTCAGGAGGATAATAAGAAAGCCTTTGATAGAAAAAGAAGAGGGGAGTTGATCTTGCACCCAGGAGATCAAGTCTGGTTGGCAACAACCAACCTGAAGTTGGCATGCCCATCGAGGAAATTGGCACCCAAATTTGTGGTCCCATTCCAAGTGAAACGTCAGATTAATGAAGTGGCCTATGAATTATCGCTTCCCGAATCTTTCAAGATACATCCTGTTTTCCATGTATCCCTGTTAAAACCTACAGCCCTGGATCCTTTCCCGGACCGAAGTTCAAAACCCCCAGAGGCCCTAGACGTTGATGGAGAAGAAGAATTTGAGGTTGAGGCGATCTTAGACTGCAGGAAGAGAAGAGGTCAGACGCAGTACCTCATTAAATGGAAAGGCTTTGGCCCAGAAGAAAATTCGTGGGAGCCAGCGCAAAATGTCCATGCTCCTAGGTTAATTCAAAACTTTTTCCGCAACCAGCCACAAAAGAGGAGTCAGTTGGGCATCCGGAGGCTGCCCATAAGGGGGGGGCAATGTCAGAGAACGAGAAGATCACCTCGGCGCACGAATCTGCACATGCGTAGGATCCCGACAAGACAAACAGGCAGGCGGGCACTAGGACCCAGGCGCGCCTGTCACCAATGACAGCGCCGGGCAGGCACTAGGGCCCAGGCACGCCTGTCGGCGCCGGGCGGGCTATTTAAACCAGCTCTTGCAATGCTCACATTGCCCTATGGTCTTGTTCCTGTTGTTCCTGCTTGTTCTGTTCCTGAGATTGCCTTGTTGCTGACCTAGCCTGACCCTGATTGCTGTTGACCGTCTCCTGCTCTGACCCCTGGCTCGTCTTGATTTCTTTTCTGCCTGTTCCTGATGATCTGACCTCCTGCTGCTGAACCTGGCCTGTGACCCGATTACTCTCTGCTTACTGCTCTGTACCGTTTGCCTCCACTGTTACCGACCTGGCCTGCCTGACTTCGCTATCTCTCCACGGTGTCATCCGTCCATCCATCCTGCACGGATCCATCAACTGCTGCCAGATCTGCTCCGCCTCTTCACAGCAGGCTCTGATCCGCTTCATACCACTGGCATTTACCTCTACCACAGCTGGGTGTACTCAGGGGCCGCGACCTGGTCTCAGCCTACTCCAAGTCCATCCCCACCATCAGGGGCTCTGGTGAATAAGCAGACTGGGGCTTAGACTCCGTGCCCTGGGGAACCCCGGCCTGTGGATCTCTAGAGTCACTGCCAGTCGGTACCTGACACACATTACCATTGCCCCCTCCACAGAGCACCAGTCCCTCACACATACAGTGGTACCAGTGCCCCCCTCCACAAAACACCAGTCCCTCACACATAGTACCAGTGCCCCCCTCCACAGAACAATAGTCTCTCAGACATAGTACCAGTGGCCCCCTCCACAGGGCACCAGCCCCCCCCTACAGATTGCACCAGCATCCCCCCCCTCCAGAGAGCACCAGTTCCCCCTTCCCCCCCCCCCAACACCACCACACACATGCATATAGGACTGTAGACAGCAGATACAATTAACTATAAATAAAGACACTAACACCGACCTTTGGAGTAAAATTTGGCCACAGCCTTTTATTATTGGTTTCAATAAAATATTACTTTATTAAAATATAATAGAATAATAACAATAACTTTTAAATAAAATATAAAAACCAGACTCAGTCACTACGACTCGAGAAATTTTCAAAAATCCACCATACATTTAACTTAAACAACTGTCCCCCAAAAGCCAGTTGGGCTATTAGACCCGACTTGCATCCACCCCCCAGACCACGGCCAATTCTATACATCTTTGTAAGTCACAATTAAATATATCTAAACCAATTGCAGATAAATGTACTCCATCAGGTCTGTATAAAGCAGGAAGATCACCTTCTACGTCTGTATGCCTAAAGGAGAAACTTAACATGGTAGGTATGAATTTTTGTATAGCTCTGTTTACCCTTTTTTTTACCTTTTCAAAAGGCTTCCAAATCGGAGTGTTTAACGACAAGAGCCTAGGTATAATTTCAGAAAATATAATTACTGTACTAGGCAAAATCAATTTTAACTGTTGGAGATCATGTTTAATGGAAAAGATTAAATCTAGGGTATTTTGCTGACCTATGTAATTTCCTCCTAAATGTAATACCAATATGTCTGGTGATGGCAAAGAATTGTGTAGTCTTCCTAGTTCATAAAATAAATCCTTCCATAGCATTCCCCTATTACCACACCAAAATACTTTAAATGAATTGACACTAAAACCTAAGTTTTCTGTATACACATATCTTGCAGCTCTTTGCTGAGCCCAGAAAATATAGGAGTGTCCCACTATCCAAACAGTGCAAACTGTACCTAAAATGGCAATATCAATACAGTTAAGGCCTAATATATCATTTATAACTATTCAAATGCCATCTTCCAATTTTTTTAATTGTACTGTTTCCTAAACCAAATTTGGATGCTTCAGTGGCAGACCCAATACGAAACGAGTGTGACGAGAACTTTAAATGGTCTAGTCCCAGAGACGTCAAGCATTTTTTAAAAACGCTCCAAAAATGAAATTGCATCAACGAGAAACTATTTGCATGAATGAACACAAATTGTCAAGCTTAGGACGATTTAGTATAGTAATATTGCTTCATTAGATAGACTGAGCAAATAGCCGAACCACTATAACCATTCAAACTTATAATATACCCTGTACATAATTGATCTGTCTTAGACCTTTTTAATAATATTCTCAACTTATCAATACCTATTGATATATCCTGAAATTTAAAACCAGATCTACCTGTCTATCTGAAAATTTCGGATATACGGCATGCACCCAAAAAGGCCAAAGAAAAAACTACATGAAATAAATTGGCTCCATAGGGAGAAAAGCACACGGAACACATTGCATTGCATAAATCAGCTAATATGGCAGGAGTAATTGGCCATGGACTAATCACCTCAAAATGTACTTTTTTTTATAGCCTTTTAAAGCTTGCTTTACTGAGAAAAAACTATTGCAAGAAAGTAAGTTATGTAATTTTAGAAAAAAGGAAACCTTCTAATTGTTTATCCGTTAAATGGTCTAGAAATGATAGAACTAAATGCTCTGAAATAGATAAGTAATTTTGTTTTTGAGAATTCACAAAGGTCTGCCATAATAACCAATCTTGACAATAGTTTGACCATGTTGAAGGTGCCACCAAATTTTTAACAGAATCAAATACTTTACTCAAATGAGCTCCCAAAGATGCTGTGGACAAACCGCTCCCTGTCGGTCCACCTCTGATAGTAATGAACGAAAACGCAGCATCTGTGAACAAGAGAGAGCCTGCCAGAACTTTGTCCTTACTTGGGATGTAGGAGGCTTTTATTCATATATTTAATGATGAACACTGAAAAACTAAGAGTCTAATTAGAGTAATTACTGGAGGTGACTTTGACGATAAACAGTTAATGGCATATAATAGACCTTTATTATCTGTTCTAAAAATAATTCTTCTGTTTCTAAATTGATCACCCCATATTTCCAGTGCCACCAAAATGGGGAATAGCTCCAGCAAAACTATATTGTTCAAATAATTCTTTCTTTTCCACCTATCCTGCCAAGGACCTGCACACCAATGTTTTCCCCAAACTACAGCAAAACCTATTGAACCTGCCTTCGCACGCCTTGACGTCACGCCGCTGGATCAGGAGGTCTGGCGGCCAACCTTTGATTTCCACTGGTCAATGTTTTTTAGGTGTTTTCTACAGCCTCTATAATTATCTACAGGCTGCAGGCATGTGCATTATATGATTTATACTTTTATACATTGGATTTAATAAATCTTTGTCAAATATTACTACACTATGAGCACCTTTACTTTTTATACCTGGCACTGAGCCCCCATACCTCAGCCCCAGCATTTTCAGGCTTCTGTGTGGATCCAAGGAGCAGTGTGATCCGACCAGACCAGCATCTTCATACCACTGAGGGACCACCAGGGTATTCCCAAGCAGCGCCTACATGAGAGCAATCAGTGACTTTTAGCGGGACTGTGGGACTGCGGCGGATGTTCTGACACTGGGGTGGAACTAACTTGGTGTCACTGACATCCCCAGTGACACCAATACAGTGATCAGTGCTAAAAAACAGCACTGACACTATACTAATGACACTGGGCAGGAAGGGGTTAATGTGAGGGGCCGTTAACTGTGTGCAGAGAGTGATTTACTAGGTGGCAGAGGGTGTGTGCTTCACTGTAAGCACACTGATCGGGAGCAGTGTGCTCGAGCTGACAGGGAGGAAGACTGTTTGTAAATAAAATAGTCTTCCTCCCTGTCGATGATTGTCGGTAATCACCAGGCACGGGAGGGGAATTACCGGCTAGGACTTGATGATTGACATCCACAGGCGCAGGTAGGGCTCGCGCACATGCCCCCTACCTGGTAAAGCAAAATCACGTATATACAGTATATATGAGATTTTGCGCAACCATGCCTCTGTGTAGCAGTATATCTGCTATACTGTGGCAGGTCAGCGGTTAATGTAGCTTTTTACTTCCTGATGAATGCAGTGAGCAGATCCTGTCATTTTTTAACCTTAACTTCAGGTAAGCTAAATTCCATAGAAATTGTATTAATGTTAATGCCTACAAAATCAATTCAAGTTGTCAGGTATACCGTCTTTTCATGTGTTACAGGGACTCCAAATTGTTGGCATACCGCACAAAATGTAGATAACAACTCTTGATATTTTGGGGAATCCTCAGGGCCTATAATAAGAAAATCGTCTAAATAATGTATTATGCAATTAGAACTGGCCTTTTTTGATACCACCTATTCAATGAATGTAGAGAAAACCTAAAAATAAGAGCATGACAATGAGCACCCCATGGGGAGGCATTTGTCAAAAAAGAATCCTAATGAATTAAAAAATTGAGGGTGGATGGGAAGTAACCAAAAAGCAGATTTTATATCTGCTTTTGCAAACAATACATTGTTACCTAAAGATCACATTTTTTTCCAAAGCCTCATCAAATGATGTGTATGATACCGAGGAGCAAACCTCCAGTATTTGATCATTTAACGAGGCTTCTATGGGAAAAGACAAATAATGTATTAACCTCTAAGAGCCCTCTTCTTTCTTAGGAATAACCCCTAAGGGGGAACTACGGAAGTTTTAAAACGGTGGGCTATTAAACGGACCTGCGACTCTACCTTCCTTTAATTCCTTAAACAATTTTTAATAGTTAATTTAGTTTAATTTAGTTAATGAGCATAGTATTGACACCTATGATAAGTTTCCATTCAATGAAGCAGGCTGCAAGGGCTAAGAAACTGCTTGAGAGCACAGGACAGGGATGCTGCAAGGTTCTTCCATTACTTCCATGGCTGAAGGATCTTCTGTTCTACTGACTGGTGATCTGCTTCTTGTTGGGACCCAGATACATTGCTGGCAGCCCCAAAGCTTCTGCCCATGTCCTGGGTTGTCCTGGCAACCTTCTAGGGGTGTGTTCCGCCGCTGACTGGCTCCTCCTAGCTCTGCCCGCATGACCGCCTGTGGCCCCGCCCGCCACCATCACTCTTCTGCGGGGAGATTCCCGCCCAGACTTTCTGCTGGCTGTGCTGGGTGGAGAGGGGGAGTATCTGCAGCTGTCAAGGTCCTACCTTTCCTCAGAGATTGTGTTGCTCCATGTGCTGGCATCCATCTTAAGTTCCTGCAAAGCATGGTGGGAGCCTTTATGCTTTCAGGCCTCTGCGGCTCCTCCTCCAGAAGGGTGTGGCTAATCACATTTAAGCCTGCTGTCTGCAGTTGCTCTTTGCATTCGTGTCCTGTATGTTCCTTTGCAGCAAGCTCTTGTTCTGTTCTCGTTGCTCTCATGGTAACCGACTCGGCTTGGACAAGACTATTCTCTGCTTTATCCCATTACCTGACCTCCCGTTGCTGAACCCGGCCCGTGACCTGAGTATCCTTGTCTACCGTCTTGTACTGTTTGCTCCGTTGTTATAGACCCGGCCTGTCCGACCACGCTATACGTTTTCCATCTGGCTCCCACCAGCTGTACGCCATTGGCGGCAGTCGTTACCGCAGCTGGTGTTACTCGGGGGCCGCGACCTGGTCTCAGGCTGCGTCAAGTCTATCCCCACCATCAGGGGCCCTGGTGAAGGGCAGCCTGGGGCTTAGACTCCGCGCCCTGAGGGACTCTGGTCTGTGAGTAGCGGCTGTTGTCAGTCGCTGCGTGACCCTACCATTAGGCCTGCCTGCCCATTCCACCGCTCCTACCCTGACAGCAGCGCTGACAGCGCTACCCCTTTGCTGGTCCCTTCTCCACTCCTCCTCTTTTCTGGGTGGCTCCGGCAACTTCATCCTTTGGTGAGAGGTCCCTTCCTTCTTCTTCTTCTTCAAAGTCTTCAGTCTGGCCTGCCTCCGTGTTGAACGCGGAACTTCCGATGGCTCCGGGGGCTCAGCGGCGGTGACAGCTGTGCTGGATGAGTCTTCTTGTGTTGATCCCGACGGCGGTAAGTCCAGGTACTTCCTCAGCCATTCTTCAGACCTTTACGGCTCTCTCCGGGATCTTCCGCAGCAGCGTCTTCATGCTTGGATTGGATCTCTGCAAGAGAGAGCTATCCAGATGGTGTACCCTGATGCAACAGGCACCCCGGGGGGTTCTGACAGGTCTTATATAGGGGTTTTCAACCTTCTAGAAATTTCTTAGATTTCACCTGATCCACTCCTGGCCTATAAGGAAAGACCTGTCACATGTATTTTCCCTATAGTCCATGTGAATTCTATAGTAACCAATAGGAAAAGGTCATTTTTCCATGACCTATTCCTAATCTTCACAGCCACCTGGATCCCTGTGCAGCTGTGAGGGGAGACTTGAAACTTCCCTTGCTGCAACAGTCCCATGAGGGGAGCCTTGAAACTGGCTTTTCCCATTTCCCTTTTATTCCTGCACTATACGGTACATTCCCGGCTTCACCAACATTGTCTTAACCATTACTGGTTGCTAACAGTCCCTGAGTGTTTTAATGAAGTTCTATTAGGTCAGCTCAGATAAAATGTTAGCTCTCTGACCATTTTCAGGGTACTCAAAATCATATGTAAAGGAAGAGCTTTAGTTTTTTCAAAAATGATTGTGCTAAGGTTTATACATCTTTGTGAGGCTCTTCCTGGCCCATCAATATAAGCAGATTTGATATGTACAGGAAGGTTTTTGTTTTATATAACCATGCCCCTTTAAGCCCCTCCTTCCCCACTGTTAATGCAATTTGGCCACACCTGCTGTTTGCCATGGTGCGCTATGTGCACCACATTACTACTTTCTTTGGGACACCAAAAGGTGTTCCAGGTCCATTACAATCCCATAGTATATAATACTACAAAAAAAAATATTGCTCTGCTAAACTGTTCGGGTTTGGCTTGAAGAAAAAATGGGGGCCCTGTCAGGTAGACTGCATGGGGCCCTGTGATTTGTAGCAGCAGCCCTGCCAATGATGCCTCTAAAAGCTGCATCATGACTGGCAGAGTCAGTGTCCTCAGCATGTCTTTTTCTCACCAAAGCTTGTTTAGGAATCTGTTGATGTATCTCATCAAGACATGAAAGCAATAAACTAGCTTCAGCCAGAATAAGGTTTGTTGGTGGGATAAATGATTGCTGAAATATCAGGCTTCATTTACACTAGCACACTCAAACCTGCATTGAGAGGACATTTCAAAATGCATATAAATACATGTAATGATTTTTCAATGGTGCCATTCAGGCTATGCATTTACCTGCATTTATGTGCAATCAGTTTAGCTGTGTTTAGATAAAATAGAATTCTGTAAAAACGGGGTCCTAGTAGACACTCTAGACGTGGCTAAACCTCATGTAAACCTGACTAAATGTGTCTAATTGTGTCTAAACCTGCTTTAAAGCGGGCACATCTAGATGCAGAAAAAAAGTCATCTGGGAATTATAAAAGTTGTTTATATTTCCCAGATGACTCCTCCTGTGTTTAGAACTGATAGGATTGTGAATGACTGTGGGGGCCTTTGGGCACCTTGAGGATAGGTAGCATGCCACAGTACATGGACAAAATGTAATTAAAAGGTACAGGGGCTTAACATGGAAACCCAAGCTCCTCATTGTATATATAGTACACATAAGCCGCATCCTTTGACTAAAACCTTTCCATTAGATATGCTTGTAGGGATCAAGAATACGTAATTCATAGCGTGTAGAGGTCAGAAGTATGAAACACGCAAAGTGCAGAGATCAGGACTTGTGTAATGCTAAGTGTAGGGGTCAGTGGTATTTGTAGCACACAGAGTGCATGTATCAGCGTTGTGTGTATCATCCAGAGTGCAGGGGTCAGGAATAAGGGTAATTCACAAATCCCACCCTGTAACTCCATATACACTATATTACCAAAAGTATTGGGACACCCCTCCACCACAGGTGTATAAAATCAAGCACCTAGGCATGCAGACTGCTTCTACAATGAAAGAATGAGTGAAAGAATGGGTCGCTCTCAGGAGCTCAGTGAATTCAAGCGTGGTACCATGATAGGTTGCCACCTGTGCAATTCCATCTGTGAAATTTTCTTCCTACTATATATTCCATGGTCAACTGTTAGTGGTATTATAACAAAGTGTAAGCAACTGGGAATAACAGCAACTCAGCCACAAATTGGTATGCCACATAACATGACAGAGCGGGGTCAGTGCATGCTGAAGCACACAGTGCGCAGAAGTAACTGTCTGCAGAGTCAATAGCTAAAGACCTCCAAACTTTGTGTGACCTTCAGATTAGCACAACAGCAGTGCGTAGAGAGCTTCATGGAATGGGTTTCCATGGCTGAGTAGCTGCACAAAAGCCTTACATCACCAAGTTCAATGCAAAGTGTCAGATGCAGTGGTGTAAAGCACATCTCCACTGGACTCTAGAGCAGTGGAGATGTGTTCTCTGGAGTGAATAATCGCACTTCTCTGTCTGGCAATCTGATATACGTGTCTGGGTTTGGCAGTTGCCAGGAGAACGGTATTTGCCTGATTGCATTGTGTCAAGTGTAAAGTTTGGTGGAGGGGGGAATATGGTGTGAGGTTGTTTTTCAGGGGTTGGGCTTGGCCCCTTAGTTCCAGTGAAGGGAACTCTTAAGGCGTCAGCATACCAAGACATTTTGGACAATTCCATGCTCCCATTTTTAAGGGAACAGTTTGGGAATGGCCCCTTCCTGGTCCAACATGACTGCACACCAGTGCACAAAGCAAGCTCCATAAAGACATGGATGAGCAAGTTTGGGGTGGAGGAACTTGACTGGCCTGAACAGAGTCCTGACCTCAACCTGATAGAACACCATTGGGATGAATTAGCGCAGAGACTGCAAGCCAGACCATCTCGTCTGACATAAGTGCCTGACCTCACAAATGCGCTTCTGGAAGAGTGGTCAAACATTTCCATAGACACACTCCTAAACCTTGTGGACAGCCTTTCCAAAAGAGTTGAAGCTGTTATAGCTGCAAAGGGTGGGCCAACTCAATATTAGACCCTACGGACTAAGACTGGGATGCTATTAAAGCTCACATGGCTGTAAAGCCAGGTGTCCCAATACTTTTGGCAATATAGTGTACATATATGCAATCTTTATTTAGAGAAGTGCTAGGTAAAAGTACTGCTTTAAAAACGAAACATTTATTAATTTAAGAAATCTTATTAATTCAGTTTCGGACCTATATTTCCCTTACAAGAAGTGTAACCAGTGCTCAGACTACAGTGCTGACATTTAGGTGTGTGGAAGCACTTCAACCAAGAACAGATAAATCCACAAGAGCCCTCCACAGGCAGGACATTACCAAACTAGCAGAGGCATTTCCTACCCAAAATATAATGTCCTCGGTAATGGAGTAGAACCCTGCAATGATTTTGTTCCTCCTGCTTTGCCTCACCAGAACTCAGATGCAGTAGTGTCCAGCATAGTGAGGGGAGGTCCTCCCAGGACTCCCCTTAGCCATGTCATAACAGACCCAAGGTGGAGCCTCATTACCTTCAGCTCTGCAATATGTTGACATACCTGAGGTCTGACAGGTGACGTGGCTGTGAAAAAAGCCACTGGTTGCTGTGGCAGGTGTGTGCGTCACCGAGATCCAGGGGCACAGTGCAGATATGCAGGGCACATGCCATGGGTGCCTGGTGCTAGCGACACCCATGGGTAACACCATCCACTGGATCACTACACCCTTTTTTAACACAGAATAAAGATATGCTGAATTAGACAACAAACAATGCACATGTTAACTGGAGAATAAAAGTTGTAATACTGTACCTCAGAAGTGGTAAAACCCATGTATATATTTTACTCTGGATTCTAAACAAAGAACAGAGGATGATTATGTTTATAGTATTGCTTTGTAGCAAATTGTGTTGGCATTTGCGATAGTTGCTTAGTAGCAAAAGATAAACCCTATGTTGAGTACTGCCTCATTTGCAGTACATAGCGTATATTACTTCCTTTATTAAACCTGAAACCAAATATTTTACATATTGCAGCTTCCCAATCCTTAGACATGGTAGCTGCATTCGTTTTCTTTTTTTGGCTTTTTCCACACTGGTTTTAATTTGGGATCTAGCAAGTAACACACATCTTGCATTAGGGTCCCTACACTCTGGATGAGAGAGCAATAGAGACACCTTTGGACAGCAGCGTTTTATTCTGGAGGAAGGGAGTGTTAGATGCACTAGCAGATTTAGATACATCTAAACTCCAGCTAACAATTTATAAGCAGGTACAGCAACAGTTTTTTGGGGGAATAAAGGTTTTACATAAATAAATAAAAGCTGATCATTGTAAGTACTTCTATCAATGTTATATGGTTTGTGTCAACCCTCTAATTGCTATATCTGCAAGAAGACTTGTTCTGTTATAACAGATTAAGTTACAGGGAGGTTTGGGAGTCCCTTATGTGGCAAGATATTATTTAGCTGTCCAAATCTCATAGTTATCTAAGCTACATGCAACTTCAGATATTCTGGTATGGGTGCTTTTGGAGATTCTGAATTGTGGCTTGACTCCTGTTAATATGCAATTCTGACTCCTACGTAAAGTACGCTCACCCACGCTGAGCTCCCTAATGCTACATAGTTTGAAAATATGGGACCCCTGTATCTACATGGTGAACATCCCATGGTTTCACACGAGTGCAGCATTTCCTGACAACCCAAGCCTTCCCAACATAGGCTTCCATCCAAGAAACACACGAGGCTCCTCCTTCACAATTCTGTCAGTACTTCCAACTTCGTCACTGGATAATGTCCCTTCATTGCACTTCAGAATACCATTTTCCTAAGACGAGCTTTGAACATACTTGTTAACATCACCGTGGTCCCCAGGCCTCATCTCTGCCCGTACACTTCCTTAAACAATAAAGTACACCCAACACCCCTCTGCCTCTTATACATAACACAGTGGTAATGTGATTTAACCACTCAGAATAATTTGGAGAACTAGAGTAGGGCTTGGTCAACTGTAGCAAAATGTTCCTTTAATACGACCACGCTTGAATATGCATACAAGGGACTGTTGTAATGGTACTGGGTCCTGGCCCGGTTAGCCCACACAAACCTGGGTGTAGCAGTGCTACAGATAATTCAGGAACTGTGGCCACTGGGGGATGTACTGCATATCTGGTGGTCTTGGCCCAGGGTTTTGGTCTGTTGAATAATTTATTTCATCTGACAATTTTAAAGTATGCAAAATTGGCTCTGTTGCATTGCCCTATCATGGGCCTCTACATACCAACAAAAATTAGCGTCCTACCTATTTTTGTTTCAGGGAGTAAAAGACCACATTGCCGACTTAATGGTCCAGCATCTTAAAGGACTCTCATTCAAAATTTCTTAAAATTTGGTGGCATCCATATTTTCGGTGGTTTCATATAATGTCCACGGCATGTGCTCACCATCTAAGTGAGGGAAATTATGGCAGGAAGTTTGTCGATTAAACCTAACAATGCTACTACTTCAGGAAACCCATTTCATGGCGACTTCCACGCCCAATCTCCCACAATCAATATTTAATCAATGGTTCCTATGCCCTTCTCTGATTCCTAAAGCAAGATGGATGGCAATTGCCATCCATAAGTCGTGTCTTTTTGTCCCCCTTACCCATATTGCTGACTGGGAGGGCAGATTTTTATTCCTCAAGGGTACTATTGTATTAATAATGAGTTATTCACTATAGCTTATGTTTATGCACCTAAAACCCACACCATTGACTTTCTCTCCACTATATTGAGGAAGCTCCTTAAATTTAAGGAGGGCCTTCTCATACTTGGGGGGGGGGGGACTTCAATCTTCCCCCAGACCCTCAATTGGACACCTCATCAGGGAAATCGTCCTTTTCTTTTAAAGCTCGAAAACGTCTACAGGATCTTCACTTAGTGGATAGTTGGATGGTAAACCTTTCTGTTAAAGATTATATCTATTTTTCCCATGTCCATACCTCCTATTTGTGGACTGACCTTCTCTATGTTGATCAGTATTACCTTTGCTGACTTCACGGCACAGATATTGGCCCAATAATTATTTCTGATAACGCCCCTGTCTCTTTGAATCTAACTATGCACACCTCCCATAGACCTGCTTGGACATGGCATTTGAACGAATCCTTGTTGGGTGACGAAACAACCCCTACCGCCATTGAATCCTCCATTACCACATATTTCCAACTCACTTCCACTGATGGGGTGTCCATGGGGGCGTGGTGGGAGAGGCATAAGGCGGTGATAAGAGGAGTCCTGATAGCCCATGGATCGAGAATCAAAAACGTTAAATGTTCAGAAATTCTGGACTTGGTTACTAAAATTTGGTTACTTGAACAAAAGCACAAGAACAGACTGCAACCTCCCGACTTGACTGCACTGACAGATCTTAGGTCCAAACTCTCTGAGTGCCTTTAAAGGAAGGCTCAGAATAAACTATGTTATAATGCACACAAATTTTTTGAGCATGGGAATAAATGCGGCCGCCTTCTAGCTCGTTTTCTCCGTAAACGGCAGGCACTTTCTCATGTACATAAACTGACGGTTCGTGACAGACAGGTAGTGGACTTTGATCACATTGCTGAGGCTTTCCGGACTTACTACAGCTCTTTATACAACCTTAACCCTCCACCAGATTCATCCTGGGCCGACAGCCATAGGACTTTCATTCGCCAATACCTACAGGAAATGCAATTTCCTAGCATTCCTAAAGAGGCAGTGGACAATTTAGAGCTCCCTTTTACCTCTATAGAAGTGGCATTGATTATCTCAGACCTCCCCAAAGGGAAGAGCCCTGGCCCAGACGGCTTTTCTAATGCTTATTATAAGCGAATGGGCGCACCTCTTGGCAGAGATTACTTCCAATGCCACTACCACCTCTAACCCTCTGTCCAAAGAGGCTCTGTTAGCCCATAGTGTTGTTATAGCAAAACATGGGAAGGACCCCATGTATTGTCAGAATTACCGACCCATTTCTCTTTTCAACTCTGACGTCAATATCTTGTCCAAACTTATAGCTATCAGATTGCAGGACCTCCTCCCCGCAGTCATCCACCCTGATTAAACAGGTTTCAAAATGGGCAGAGAGGCTCGGGATCATACCATTCGAGCTCTCAATATCCTTCATTGGACACGACATGGCCCATATCAATCTCTCTTCCTCATCTAATCGACCGATGCTGAAAAGGCCTTGGATAGGGTGGATTGGCTGTTCATGGAGGATACCCTGCTTAAACTGGGACTTTGGCGGAAGATGATGGGTTGGATCTCGGCCCTTTACACTGACGGAGAAGCTAGACTGAAGGTGAATGGGACTTTCTCTGACCCGCTGAGTATACGCAATGGCACCAGGCAAAGATGCCCTTTATCCCCTCTCTTGTTTGCTCTGGTGTTGGAACTGCTCCTAAGGAAAACAATGACATCAAGGGGGTTCCTATTGGGTCCGGAATCCATAAACTTTCGGCGTATGCTGACGATATTCTGTTTTACATTCCCAGCTATTACCACCTTGCCATTGTTGATGTCGGAGTTTCACAGATATGGTTCTCTCTCAAATTTTAGTATTAACTACGAGACGTCTGAGATACTACCGGTCACAATTTCCCCTGATCTTACGAAATTACTGAAGACTAATTTCCATTTTACCTGGCAATCACAAGCACTGCCCTTTCTAGGCAATCATATCTCTCTGGATCCCAAACTACTGTACTCTGCAAATTAGAGGGCACTCTTACAAGTGGTAGAAAAAGATCTAAGTGCTTGGCAAAATACTGCCCTCACATGGATGGGTCGAGTTAACATGATCCTGCCAAAAATGTTGCACCTGCTCTCCACAATCCCCATACACCTGCCACCTTTGTTTTTACACTGGTTATTCACGACTTTCATTTGGCAGGGGAAACGACCTAGCTTGGCGTACTCGCTTCTTCATCAACGCAAAGAGGAAAGGGGCCTTGAGGTTCCTGATGTATCTCTATACTACAAAGCTGTGGTGTTGGTTCGTATTTTAACTTGGTGCCACCCTTCGAAAGAGAAGATATGGGTTACCCTTGAAAAGTCTATCGCCGGTAGGAATTTAGCAGGGGCCCCTTGGATCCCATGTATAACCCCTGGGCTGTCCAGTTGGACGAGACCTTTTATACTGAACACTCTGAGAGTTTGGGATCAAGTCAATAGAACGGGTACTCTTTCCCCTCCAACCTCACCCCTAGCACCACTGGGGGTTTTTCCTTGGTTTCCTCCTGGGGAAGAGATCTCCTTTTTTAACTCCTGGGGCAGAGAAGGAAACACTACATGTATGAAATTGGCCCCTGCAGGTCGCTTGCTGCCCCTGGACAGATTGAGAGGATCCTTTGGGACATTCCCCATGGACTTCTGGCACCATAGACGACTACATGATTTCTTCCAGAAATTAGTCCCTAAAGTACGCCCAAATGTATAGGGGCCTACTATCCATTTCCTCCCAGACAGCTCCCTACTATATTAGGGAATGGGAACTGGATCTAGGACTTCACACCTCACCAATTACAGAAAGTAATCAAATTATTACATTTCTCCTCCATCAGCTCTAAGACCCATGTGTCGTGCTATATATTACTGTCTTGCTGGTATAGGACACCCTCACGGTTAGCTAAGATCTTCCCTGGTGTTGATTGTGGCTGTTGGAGAGGCTGCTCTCATGAAAGCACCTTTTTGCATATATGGTGGTATTGCCCCAAGATCCAAACATTTTGGAGATATGTTTCCCCTTGGATTCAGAGAACCCTTAAACCTATTGAATTTACCTCCGTTCATTACCTGTTCCACACTACCCCTTCCTCTATCAAATCATATAAACATAGTGTTACCCCTCATCTTTTGAATGCAGTCAAGAGCCTAATACCAAACTTTTGGAAACAATCTCTGTACCCTACCATACAGGACTGGAGGAAGGGAGGTGGAAAAGATACTAGAAGCTGAACGCTGGACTTATAGAGGTAAAAATGATCTTGAGAAATTCCATTACATCTGGTCCGGCTGGATGTATTATTCTATGGAACTGGATAGCACAGACAACTTTAAACCTGGTGATATACCACTATAATCTCTTTTTTTAATTACCTTTGGTTGGTGATACCCCTTCTCTGATGATTGATGTCACGTGCCTGACAGCCTTGCTCTACTTAACCGCTGGATGATACATAACTTCATGGTATATTGATCTCTTACCTGCACACTTACCCACCTGTCTTACATTTTAAATGTGTCATGCCCTGTGATCATAGTTATCTTACAGTTGTCTACCGTGGCCCCTGCTACTTCTCTTTCTCTCCCTCATGTTTGTACCCTGAATCATTTATTGTGTCCTATTTATCTATCGCTACCAAAAGTGTCAGTTCATATCTTTGATACAATGGTTTTATTGAGATGCAGCCAACTTACTGCTTTGGTGATCACTGGCCATGTGCAGAGATATAGCTCCTGCGTGGTCACTGGGTCCCTTGGTGGTAAAGAATTCACCAATACCTGCTGCCCTGACAGCGGACAAGCGGCTATATGGCATGAAGATATATGGTTACAATTGTCTGCTCTTATGTTCCTATGCTTTTCTTTTCTTTTTTATCTTATGTGTTTTTCTGTAGTCTGTCTTGAAAATTATTTTCAATAAAAAAGAGATTATATATTAAAAAAAAAATCTTAAAATTTGGGAGCCTTGGATTAACTACTCCCTTATGTCCCTACATCCAACCAGTTTAGGTTATTTATGATGCAATACCTGGTGCGGCCCCAAGTCTGTGGAGGGCTTTCCTCTATCCCCCTCCTCTTCTCCCTCTTCCCTTCTCTCCTTCTCTTTTCCACGTCTTTCTTTCTTTCTGGTCCTTCCTTTTTTTTCCTGATATGTCCTACGCACGGAACTCTGGTTTTAAGAAATGTACTGGTTTATGAACATCCTACTGTTGGCCTAAGATCATGAGTGGTTAATTGTATATGAGCATTTGAATGTTTATTGCTACTACCATTCTGTTTTTTTTTTTTAATTCATTTATTTTGGTAAAGGTTCTTATTGAAAACATGTCAAGACATCAACAGCCATATATATTTCCAAACTTCACATACAGAATGGGCAAAAGGAAGACATGAAGAGAGGCCTGAACCTGAGGTCATCTCAGTAAAGTATTCTGCACAGCTCTGCAGACACTGCTGTACAATTCGGGTGGAACAACCAACCCTGGAGAAGCAGGACTAGAATCAAACGAGAGCATAGCTAATCAAACAGGAACAGTGAACATACAGTAATAACTGGTTTGCTGAAATGATCAATGCCAAAATTACACAAAGGTGATAGAAGGGAAACCCTATAATAGAGAAGTCAACCATTTTACGTACTGTAGTGGATAAGAGGCAGAAGGTAAATACGAGTTAAGAGGAGAGGGAAGAGAGAGAAAATGAAAGCGGGGAGAAGTAAAGTGCAGGTCGCTCTCCAGGAGGGGCACACCTCTCAGGACCTCCAGGAAAGATGGAGCATTTCAGCTCGACTTCGACTCAGATCGAGCACTACCATTGTATTTGACTAATATTCTGTGTAATTGTGCTGCTCCCCTGCATGAGCGACCTTGAGCTTATTATTCTTTGCAAAAATGATTAAAAACTATTAAGAAAAATAACAGACTTACTTTTGAGATCACCAGAAGAAAAAAAAGGAAAGAAAGCTAAAAATGTAAACTAATGCAGCCACCACATCTAAGAATTGATAAGCTACAACATAACAAATATTTACTGTTGGGTATAATACAACTTTAAAAGAGAAGTATGGGATGGCTTTTTTTCCCCAATTATGCTTACCTAGGTGGAGGCAGCATCGGTCCAACTCTAAATGTGAGAACTCAGCAATCACATGACCACTGATCACTGAGTTCTGTTCTGCTATCTGCTATCTGCTCTACCCCTGGCGCTCACTGGAGCACTGGGCTGTGGAGGGAGTGCTGAGAGGCTGAATCAGGTGCTGCTCCAGACTCTGGGGTGGATACTGACTTTAAAGTCAGGATCTTTCCCCAGCTTGGACTGGCTGAGTGAAATCAGCCAACAGTGGGCTTCATCCCGCTGTCTGCTGCAAACGGGTCACAGGATTGCAGAACGAACTACAATCTTGTGATCTTGTGATCCATAGAAGTACAGAGGTACAAAAGAGCTTTGGTTGTATGTCTCCTTTAAGCTCCTATGGTTTCATTGTCTACAATGACTAAAGCTTATGTTGCTAATTTAAATATCTTTCATCTACCTAAACCCCACAAGTGGACATAGAACTCATTTCTGGCCAGTTTGCATCACGTGAATATTGCATGTTAATTGTTAATACAGTTCTAATATCAGCATAGCAAGAGGACAAGTTTTTCAACCCCATCTAAATGATAACCCCCACCCCGCCACCCCCTCCCCCAGTAGTGCTCAGTTATGGGTGTGTGTTGCTGCAATGGACATGATATATCATCCAGTTTGGCCACACATTGTTGGATTTGAGAACTGTACTACTATTTAGGCTGCAATTGCTTATCTTTCTGTCTTAGTTATTTGGCTGCTGTCCTAAAAAATGCACTTCAAGACACTGACGAGTATGCAGATCAATAGTGAGGCATAAAGTAGAGCTTTGAATTACCCTCCCCACAGTGTTCATGGCTCTGTACTGAGGATTGTCATCTTATTTATCCATACAGCATCTCTGGCTTTTTTCTTAATTATGTGTTGTGGATTCTGGGGTGTCACCTATGCTGTTCATTCAGGCAGGTTGGTCATAATGACTTCTTTTCACACTGTGTGGTCACTGCTACTGTTATTAATCCCACTCTCTATGCTGTGATGGAAGAAGATATTCACCCCATTCAGCAGTCTAGTATGGCTTCATGCAGGTATGGAAACACTTCTACAGATTATCCTTCTGCTGTTTAATGTCACTGTGCAGCACAGGAACATTTATCTTCTCTGGCAGAGCCTGACTGTTATGAGTCCACTTCATGCCCACACAAACTAAACCTTCCAATTAGCCTCCTAGAAATGCCTGTGTAATTTGCTGTAACTGTGCAACTATTAATAAACTGAATCCCTTAGTATTGCTAAGCCACACTTCATCATGTAATTACAATAAATACCAGCTTACTGCTAGGCAAGTATGCCATTTAGATACAAGTGTTTAAATTAGGTTGCTCTTCAAGGATGTGTGGGTAGGGACCCCAGATGGGGTCTTTCAATAAACGCTTTAGCATACCTCCCAATTTGCTGAGATGAGAAAGAAGAACATCTTTAAGTACAAAGTACATAGGAAAGGGATGCACCCCTGCCACACACCCTTCCCCTCATTATGCAGAACATAAAGAATTAATATGCATAAAAAGATAGGTTAAGCCCTCAAGAGTTTTATTCATCACTATCTTTTCTTTCTACTGACCTTTCAAATTAACAGATGCAATTATTTCGAGAATGGCTAAGAGGTTTAGTGCGGTATAGCACAGTTGATAGTTAAAGTGGTTGTAAAGGCTAAAGGTTTTTTTTACCTTAATGCATTCTCAGCATTAAGGTAAAAAACCTTTTAGGTGCAGCCCCCCCCTAAATACTTACACAAACTTGATCTTGATACAGCACTGTGCCCAAAAGCAGTGGTGCTGCTCTCTCTCTCACTCCTCACTGGACTCAGTGAGAGCAGCAGGAGCCATTGTCTCCTGTGGCTGTCACTCAAATCCTGGGATGAGGGAGCGGTGAGGGGCAGAGCTGAGCTGCACTGTGTGAGTCAACAGGCGCACACAGTGCAACTTGGGAATCACACCCGCACAGGTACCCCCTCAGCGAGCGTCTTGCTAGAGGGGGCACTTCGAAGGCAGGGGGAGCCAGAAAAAGTGGGACTCCCTGGAAAAGCACCTTGTACCCATGTTGATGAGGACAAGCGCCTCTTCCCTACAATCCTGGCTCGAAGGTTGTGGTGGTCTGCTGGTGGAAAGCTTATTATAATCTGGAAGTCCCCTTTAAAATTAAGGGGGCCTCCGGATATCAGCCCTTCTCCCTACTTTAATGAATAAGGGGTACATAGTACCCCTACTCATACACAAAAAAACAAAGTCAGTGGTAAATATACACACATAAACATTTTTATGACCAGTCCCTGTGTTGAACCAGTTGAATTTTGATCCATCTATGGCCAGCTTTAATCCCTGCCTTACAATGGTGGTCATTATAAATTCCCCATTCAATTCAAGGTCAGTGTAGAATCCCCCTTACATTGGTGGTCATTGTAAATTCCCCCTTTATATTGGTGGTTAGTGCAGAAATCTCCCATTACATTGGTGGTCAGTGTAAAATCCCATTTTTATTGGTAGTCAGTGTAGAATCCCCCCCTTACATTGGTTTCAGTGTAGAAATCCCCCATTACATTGGTGGACAGTGTAATTTCCCCATTATATTGATGGTTAGTGTGGAGTCCTTCCTTACATACATGCAAAATACTTCCAGCTGTGCTCTACCTGATTTAGAATTCCCCAGTGTAATGCTTCCTGCCTAGTTTTTTATACATACGTTTTTTTCCACCGACATTCCGATAGATTGAAAATCAGCCAAATTAGCAGGAACTAGATGAGTGTTGATCCATGTGTGGCCACTCAAGCTTGGCAGAAGTCGATTTAATGATCAACTTTTGTTGAACAGGCTTGTTGGAAAACTTTTCTCGATCAGAGTCCCTTGCTTGTGTGAATGGACGAACCATTAATTTATTATTCAGCCAGCAGGTTGAATGAAAAGAAAAATCAATCCATTTATGGCCAATTTAAAGCTAGCCACAAATTTCTCTTCTTCCACCCAAATGAGAGAAACCACTTGACTTCCCTATCCACACTAAACTGTCTAAAAAGTCATAGCTAGCTAAACAAATACATAAATATTGCTTTGATAATGAACAATACATTCTTAGTTATGTTTATGTCCTCATTATGATAAATCTTCTAGAGTATTTTACAATTAAACTGTTTGAAAGGTTTTTAATATTCCTCTTGTGGCCCTCTTGTTGGCAACTCTGGTATATGTTGTAAGACTATATGTAATAATCTGATCAAACTTGCTTTAAATATAATAAACTATGTGTGAATGATTTACATTAAAGCAGGTGTAAACGCTTAAACCATAAACAGAGCAAGTGTTATATTCCATATACCCGTTATAATTATATACAGTATATATATATATATTGGCAATCATGAAATCAATATATTCTCCCTTTGTATTGCATTGCTAAGGATACTGAAAAATGTAACATCTCTGATGTAATCTGCTGTGGCTTCCATATGCTGTAAATGGGATCTGCTGTCACTCAGTGTGATGGGTGTCTAAACGCATAGTTTGCCTTGTTCATGCTGGTACATGCTGCTGCATATTAGGAGTGCTGAAAAAGTTCCTGAAAGGCAGCTGCATGAGTGTTGTCAGGAAAAAACCATGAAGTTCATTCAAACAGTTAAAAATGGCAGGATCTCCAGGTTATATTTACTGAAATATAGTGTAGAAGAGGCACACTGTTAAACTTTACATGTTTAAAGCTGAACTCCAGGATCCTAGCCACATTTCACCATGAGTTTCCATTCCCCATCCACAAGAAAAACCCTTGTAAATGTAAAAAAATACGCCTATTAGTGTCATTTATCATTTTTGTTTTCGGTGATGTTCCTTCATTTACTTTTACATTGCCCCAGGCACGGCAGGACGTGCGCCGGTAGAGGATAATGGAGACTGCATTTCCCTTGATACCATGGGAATATACCGCAGGCCGTGCTCAGGGCTGCTGTTTGTTTGTTGGCTGTGGGTGGATCTTGACCGGGTGCTGTGCAGATGGCACCTGCCCATGAAAGGTAGACAAGGCAGAGGTAGTGCCAGAAGTCATTTCTTAGGCCCCATGTACACGGGACACTTCTGAACGATGGAAACTGACTGCTGGAAAACGTAGGTTAAAAAACGTCTGTTTAACCGCATTTGCATAACGTGTTTGTGTGCATTTATGCTCGTTTGCGTTTAGAAGTGTTTTTTAAAGAGAAGCACAGGAGAACCTCCCAAATGCCCAGAATGTACTGGAAAGTGGTAAATTATTAACTATTTCAGACTGTTTCAGAGAAATACAGAGAGCAGAAGCAGAGACAGCACTATGTGTTGAGATTAACTTAGGTGAGCGTTGCTCATTAACATTTCTTTTGTTTCCAAGGGTGGGAAAGGTAGTTGGTGGAGGGAGACATTAAGGCCACCTGGCAGGGGTCTGCACTAGGAATTTGAGGTGTGAATGGTCATTAACATATCTTTTGTTTCCAAGGGTGGGAGAGATCTGAGGTATGAAAAGGTCATTACAATGTGTGACAAGCTTGGTAGGAACATCCTGTGTTCAGTGTTTTGTCCATCTGAGTACCTTGAAAACACTTTGCATGCATTTTTCATGATGAAAAAAGGCTCTGGACTGCATTGGGAACTGGAAGAGTTAAAAAAAATTTCAACCGCAAACGCTTATAAATGCGTTTTGCCGTGCTTTGATGCGTTAACCACAATTACAAGCATTTTGCGTTTGAAACGCTGATAAAATCTACTCCTGAACGCAAGTTTGGTGAGTTAAAAAAACAAATGTAAACTCAACTGCCTGTAAATGACTGTAAACTCAAATGCCTGTAAACGACTGTAAACAAAGATGTGTACATGAACACATAGGAAAACATTAGGGAGAGTTCAGGGGCTGCTGAAAAAAATGCTGTACAGCTCCTAAACGTGAGTTTATCAGCTGCAGTGTACAGGAACCCTTAGGGAGAAAACAGTGGTGCCCAGCCACACAAACAGGAACAAGCAAGTAACAGAAGGTAAAGAAGGAAAGAGAATATTGAACAAAAAAGCCAGTATTTTTCGATAAGGTAAGGAAGCATCTTTATAATGATATTCTCTTTGTTCTGGCTGAAGCTCAGCTTTAAAAGAAACCTTCCCTTCAGTATACAAGATTTGTGGATTTACATACACTTGAAGAGAGGTATAGAATTTTACAGGATTATAATAAGAACAAGTAGGAAAAGCAAAACACAGATGATAAGCATATGCATGCTATAGGAATTCTTCACCGGGATATTTGCACCCCTTGAAAGACCATTTCAGACATCCTAACATTACACTGTAGATTGAAAGAGGAGGCTTCAGAGCTGCTATAGAACTGACCTCCATAAATAATTGACAGCACTTCAGCCTGGATCACCATCATCGTACTCTAAGTGTTCTCTACACAGGCTTCAATACGTGGCTTCTACCTCTCTTGTTTTTATACAAGTCAAGCAAGCAAATGGTTCTGCCTTGTCATAACTCATTGTGTGTAGAGAAAAAAAAGTTTAGTTTATATTATTTGTAGACAAGGTCTGTGGATTTTTATTGAAGCGTGCTCTGCTATAAAAAGAACTGTTTCAAGCATTTTACGCTCCATGCACACTGGCTTTAAAGAAAAAAACTGCAAATTTTTTGCGTTTTTTTGTACTAGCACCTAGGCGCGTTTAGCATTTGTTTTTTCTGCCAAAAAAATGCTCCCCAAAACGCAAAATAGAAGGGATTTTTTCTGCTTCTAAATGCTGATCTTAAAAACGCCTCTAGATTACCTAATGTGCATGGACACATAGAATAACTTTAGTTGTTTCCACAGGCAAAACGCTAAATTCCTCTAGGAGCAAGCGTGCATGCAGCCTTACAGTGAGTGCTACTAACCTATTAAATCTCCAAGAAGACCTCTAAGAGGCCCCCACTGTAGTCCTAATCTCCTCCCTATATAGCGACCTCATAGCAACAAATCTGCTAAGAGCCCATTCACACTTGTGCGACTGTATGGTCCAAAGTCCCATGACAAGTCACCCCTCATGTTTCCCAATGGGTACCATTCATATCTGTGCGACTTCAAGTCACAGCAACTTCAAAGTAGTTCATGCTTTACTTTGGTATGACTTTCATGCAACTTGAGTGCCATAGACTGCAATAAAAAAAACCCTCAAAAGTCGTATGAAAGTTGCACCTGAATGTTAGACATGCAACAGCTGTCCATTATCATTAATGAAAGCCAAAGTTGTATCCAAGTTGCACCCATTCAAAGTTGCACTGCAAAGTCGTGCAACTTTGGAGATGTAGAAGTGTGAATGGAGCCTAAAAGTTCTTACATAATGAAATGGGAGGCAGATCAGTGAAGTGCCCTAGATAACCTGAACTTGGGTTGGATTTGGCAAAACATTGAAAAAAGCTTTTTAAATACTATAACTTTAGAAAACTCCTACAAAAGTATTAATGTGCTGGAACCAAACACTGGACAGAATTGCAAAATACATTCCTGCGGTTTGCTCCAATTGAATCAAATAAATGTGTTGCACGATCTCTTTCAACTCATAATTATGTAAAATCATATGGGAATAACAATCAGAAATTGACAATAGAGAAATAAGAAATCACACCTAGAGTGTCATAAAAAACACACAAACATACAGAGAGCTTTAAATCAGTGGCAAAATGGCCATAAGTGTCCACACACCATGCTTCAAAACCTGTGACTTGTGTTTAGAGAACAATCCTCCAGGTGCTCCTCCACCAAGACTAGTGACCCCACAGATCCACTTGTTCAGTCTGATCCTACATTTGGCTTGGCACTTGTTTTGTCTCAAAAGATGTCTTTTGAGACAAAACATACATCAGGCCAAACATATCGGTGACATCATCACACACGCCATGAGAGGTGGAGTGCTTTCATTCAATGTTTATTTGTACACTTTCCTATACAAGTTGTGTGAGTATCGTTGCTTGTTTTTAATACATTTTTCAACCTTTAACCCTTATTTTGTGTTTTGCCTTCAACATGCCTGAGTTGTTAACTGTGGAGCTATGGTTTGTGAAGAGAGTAATTGGATCCTGACTGCTATGAGACCTCCAGATCTGTGGGGTCCATTAGTCATGGTGGTGGAGGAGCACCTGGAGGATTAGTCTGTATACACAAGTCACAAGTTTTGAAGCATGGAGTATCGACACTTATGGACTTTTTGCCACAGATTTAAAACTCTATATGACACTGTAGGTGTGATTTCTTATTTCTTTATTGGCAACTTCTGATTGTTATTCACACAAGAATTTTCATAATTAAGAGTCTGACCATTTCAATGCCGGGCACTGTCACCCCCTTCCTGCCCAGACCAATTTTCAGCTTTCAGTGCTGCCACACTTTAAGTGACAATTGCGTGGTCTTGCAACACTGTACTCATATGAAATTTGTATCCTTTTTTTTTTGCACAAATAGAGCTTTCTTTTGGTGGTATTTAACCATTTCCATACCGGGCACTTTTACCCCCTTCCTGCCCAGGCCATTTTTTCAGGTTTCAGCGCTGTCACACTTTGAATGACAATTGCGCGGTCATACAACATTGTACGCAAACTAAAAATTTATCACACAACTTGAGCTTTCTTTTGGTGGTATTTAATCACCGCTGGGGTTTTTATTTTTTGTTAAATTAACAAAAAAAGACCAAAAATTTTGAAAAAAAAAACATGTTTTTCTTTGTTTCTGTTATAAAAGTTTACAAATAAATAATTGTTCTTCATAAAATTAGGCCGAGATGTATTCTACTACATGTCTTTGGTGAAAATAACCCAAATTAGGATGTATTTTTTAGTTCTTAGGAAAGTTATAGAGTTCACAAACTATGGTACAGATCTGAAAATTGATCAATCCTGAAGTACTGACAGCCAATCTAATTTCTCGTGGTCCAAGAATGTCAGAACAGTACAGATATCCCCCAAATGACCCCTTTTTGCAGAGTAGCCAGTCCGACGTACTTCATAAGAGGCATTGCGAGTTTTTTGAAGTTGTATTTTTTTTGTCAGAATTTTTCGGAAAATTAAAAAGTTAAAAAAATTATTTTCACTATTTTTTTTTTACATACTGTCACCAGTGCAGTACAGCGTCATCATATAACTGGCATGGTGGTGATCAGGGACACTGATTGGTGACAGTATGAAAAAAAAATTAATTTAATTTTTAATTTTTTAAATTTTTTTTTAAGATTTGTTTTTCATATTTCACTATGACCAAAGTAGTACAATGTTACCATAGTAACATTGTACTACTTTGGAGAAGTGATCAGTATTTTTTTTTCTTTTTACACAATTTGCTTATAGCAAAGAATTACTTTGCTATAAGTAAGCATTTACCTGAATGACATCAATTCATTCAGGGCTTTTTTTTTTTTGTGCTTAGCTGTGATTTGGCCACGGCTGATCACATGACACAGCTGGGCTGTGATTGGCCCAGCTTGTGCATGTGATCGCTGTGACCATTCACAGCTAGGCACACTAGTATACAATGGATGGCATGAATGAAGCCATCCATTGTATACAACTGTCATATGACCTGCTGTGATTGGTCACAGCAGGTCACATGGTACCGGCAATGGGGCCGGTACTCAGATCTGTCATCGGCCGTGTCCGAGGTACACGGCCGGTGACAGATCGCGCCGCTGCCTGGCTCTGCAGGGGCGCAAACTGCGCATGCCCGGGAGGACGCCATATGGCGTCCACCCGGAACGCTGAAGGATTTTTCCGGCCACCATCTGGCCATAGGCCGGGGGGGAAATGGTTAATCACCACTGGGTTTTTTTTAAATTTCTTGCTAAATAAACCAAAAAGACCAAAAATTTTGAACAAACACACATTTTTCTTTGTTTCTGTTATAAAAGTTTGCAAATAAATAATCTTTCTTCATAAATTTTAGCCAAAACAATATTCTGCTATATTTCTTTGGTAAAAATAACCTGAATCAGTGTTTGTTACTTAGTCTGTAGGAAAGTTAAAGAGTCCACAAACAATGGTATATATATATCTGAAAATTAATCAATCCTGATGTACTGATGATCTAATTGCTTGACCCCTTTTTGGAAGGTAGACAGTCCAAGGTATTTAGTAAGAGGCATGGCAAGTTTTTTGAAGTTGTTATTTTTTGTCACTTTTTGGGGGAAAATGAAGACTTTTTTTTAAGAATTGTTTTTTGACAATGTTTACATTTTTTTGACATACTGTCAACAGTGCAGTACAGCATCATCATTTAACTGTTACATAATTAGTGGAGCGGAGGTGTCCTTACTGAGTGCAAAAAAAATTGTGGAGCAGGACACCGCACAGAGCTGCACTTCCTACCCAAATATATAATATTACAATTTGTTAAGTACAAAACTTCAAGCAATTTAACCAAAAATAAATATACCAAAGTACACCCATGCCCCACCTATTTAAACAAATATTGTCTGCCCACATACTTGTCTCCATAACCTCTCATAAATCTGGGGACCTGCAATCCTAACCTTCCTATACTATGAATGTTTTAAATCAAATAAGGTCAAGCTTTCGATAATAATTGCTGCTGCTTTCAACAGTCAAATTTCTGATATACTATGCAAACTGTTCACCATCGATGTCCAAATGAACACAAGTTGGTTAGCTGTCTTCAATTACAATCAGTGCAACACAAAGAAGTTTTTTTCCCAAAGTTAATCATGCACGCATAGTCACAAAACAGCAGAGGAATTGCAAGTGTTTAAAGGCATCAAAGCCATACACAGCCTTTTAGGTAAGCAGCAGAGGCAAAGTCTGATATAGACCTGCACAAAATTGTATACTGTAATTACTGTCAGGTCTCAGGTCTCATCTCCCTGGCTGTGCAAGGGGTGGGGACGTGTCACCACAAGTCTGATTACTGGAGGAGACCAGGATGATTTCTCAACAAAGATAGAGAACTGACCATGCTCTGCTCTCATGCCTAGTGTGGCAGACTGTCTAGGAATGGGCTTGTTTAGTTAAAAGCACCCAACCTCCCAACTCCCTTCCCTTTCTTTATCACACTGACATATTAGATCTCCTCAGACTGACAGTGGCATTTTTTCTATGAGCGACACAAACCTTGCAGTGACATTTTTTACTTTCAGTGATGCCTCAATGCAAAACATTTTTTTTCTTCCTGAGACACGACTGACACAGGGGCATTTTTACTTTTCATAGACACCACCGACACAGGGATATTTATTTCCTTATTGTGACACCACCACTACAGGGGCATTTTTACTCACATCAGTCATGGAGTATTCTTTATTTCGCCCCATATTTTTCTGGGGAACAGGACGTCATCTCTATTTAACTCTTTAACCACTTCAAGTCCAGACACTTTTACTCCCTTCCTGTCCAGGCCAATTTTCAGCTTTCAGTGCTGTCACACTTTGAATGACAATTGCGCGGTCATGCAATACTGTACCCATATTAATTTTTTAGCATTTTTTTGAGACAGATAAAACTTTATTTTGCTAGTATTTATTCACCACTGGGATTTTCATTTTTTTTTGCTATATAAATGAAAAAGTCCAAAAATTTTGAAAAAAAGTATTTTTCTTATAAAATTTTGCAAATAAATAATCTTTCTTCATAAATCTTGGCCAAAATGTTTTCAGCTATCTTTTTAGTAAAACAAAAATAACCCAAATTAGTTTATAACCAAAAATTATAATTTTTCACAATTTTCTTTACATTTTTATTTTATTTTTTTATATTTTATTTATTTATTTCAGGTATTTATATAGCACCATCAATTTACGCAGCACTTTACATATATATTGTACATTCACATCTGTCCCTAACCCTCAAGGGGCGTACAATCTAAAGTCCCTAACTTACATTCATACAAACACATACTAGGGCAAATTTAGACAGGATACAATTAACCTACCAACATGTCTTTGGAGTGTGGGAGGAAACTGGAGTACCCGGAGGAAAACCACTCCAGGCAGGATGTGCCGTGGCTGGGATTCGAACCAACGACTCTAGTACTGCCAGGCGGAAGTGCTAACCATTTAGCCACTGTTTTTATATTATTATTATTTATGGGTTTTTTTTTTTTTTTACATACTGTCACGCTAGCAGTACAGTGTCAGCATAGTGGGGGTGATGAAGATTTTTTTTTTTTTTTTACACTGATTGCTTTTACACCCATAAAGGCTGTAAAAGCAATCATTTCTCCTTTTCTCTGGCTGCATTCTTGCCACCATTGAGAAATACTGTGAGCTGTGATTGGTCAGCTTGTCACATGGTACAAGACTGTTGTGAATAGCCGTGTACCATGTGACCTCTGTGATCATTCACAGATTTCACACGTAGTAAGCAATGATGTCAGAAGTGACATCTTGCTTACTACTCTTCAGTGATCACATGATCGGGACCTCACACAGAGGTCCCGTACAACGATTGGTGTTCCACTGTGTCCTCCGGACACAGTGGGCAACAGATTGCAGTGCTGCGCGCTCCCAGGGAGCGCACACAAGCAGGCCAGTTATAAACGGCCACTCACCCTTGAACTGCTCCTGTCCAGCCGTTTATATACATGGGCCGGACAGGAAGTGGTTAAACTCAGGTCACTGTGGTGTACACATGCACTGTTGTAGCAAATGCTATAACCAGCCTAGTGATGTATGCACTATTAGCCCTGCCCACTATTCCACACAAAGGGAAGGGGGTGCAGTTTGACATCAGATGACTTTTTCCTGACCCTAAGTTGCTCTATCCTGCAAGAAATCTCTGACTTTGCTTTTAAAAATGGAATTATAGGGCACAGCTAGGCTCAAAATCTGCTCCACAAATTCTGGCATTGTCCTATTTTAAAACGGTTTGTGATGTATTAGCTTTAGAATATTTATTTTTGGTTGAATTGCTTGAATTTTTGTACTCCATAAATTGTATGCATTGCGGCTGATCTGAGATCTGAAGGTGCATGAATTGGAGCTAGTACACAATATTGGTAAACATATACATGTTTTGTATGTGCACCAAGTAATATAATAATAATAATGAGTTTAACTTGCCACTAGCAGTACAACTGTGAATAGAAAAGTTGAAAACAAACTAAACTACTGCAGACTATTTATTGGTTTGCCACATGTCCAATGATTATACAATTCACAATGTGGAAAGGGTTGTAGGGACATAGTGTCATCTACAAACATAGAATGTGTACTTTAAATACCAAACGTTGTATACTTTATAAACAGGTTTAAGAGTAATAATTGTCCCAGAATAGTTTTTCCACATTATGTAGATTATTCAGACTTTCGTTATTTCTTTTTAATGAATGAGGGAAGGATTAGAGCCTCTGTTGAGTTTTTATTGCTCTCTCTGTCCCTGTGTTTGTCAGGACAGGAGATGATGGGAAATCTCTCCAATGGGGGCAAAACACATTTTGTTTTGACAGTGAAAAGGATTAGAACTTATGTAAATGTTTACGTTGCTGTCCATGCTTTCCTGTCCTGATGCCTACGGTAAACTTTGATCTTTGTATGGGCATCACAAGGAAAGGTAGGAAAAAATCTCTCCAGGTCACAGACAAAAATAAAAAAAAGACAGAAATATTATTTCTTACCCTCTCTATGAAAAACAAATTCTTAGCTGAAGTTGTGCTTTAAATTGAAAGCATAATGTATTTTCGTATATTGCCAGGTAATTTTTTTTCTAAAACTTCCCCATTTAAAATTGCTGTTTCACATTTTTGATATTGTATTACATATCTAAATGTTTAAATTATCAACTAGAGCAGGGGTCTCCAAACTTCATAAACAAAAGGCTTGATTACTTTCTCTTAGACTTTAGGAGGGCTGGACTGTGGCCAGTGAGAGTAGAAAATTCCCCAGCGTCATTAGGAGTAGACAGTGTCTCCGACTTGGTGGCCGGTAGGAGGAGGAATAGTGTCCCATCATTGGTAACAGTTGGAGGAACAGTGCCACATCATTGGTGTCAGTGGAAGGAATAGCACCCTAATGTTGGTGTTAGTAGAAGAAATGGTGCCTCATTGTTTGTGACAATGGAAGGAATAGTGCCTCATAATCAGTGGGAGTAATATATATATTATAAGAAGCATTATAAGAAGGAACAGTAAAACAAAACCATTGTGTAGCACCTAAAAGGCGAGAATCAGAATGTAATGAGCAAATATGGCTACACACAGAACTAAGACTTGTAAAATGCTAATAATGAGAATATTATTCACATTGAGCTGATTACATGTTTACCTAAAAACAAAAATGGAAAAAAAAGCTACATTCCCTTTAACATAAAGGACTGCTTACAAGTAACAGGTTTAAAAACACATGTATTAAATATTGAGTATATGAAAAAAAAAATGAAACCGAGTTCTTTTCTACTATGATTTATGTATCCAAGTACCTCGTATTTGTATTTCCCTTATGTGCTTTTATATAAATATGTAAGCTTAGGTCTCTTCTTGCATTGCCTCCAGCTATAATTGTTTTCTTCAGTACCAATTATAACTGGTGTCAAAGGGAGTGTGAGCGTATCAACATTAGATCTAGCAGGTGACCCTTAGCAGGTCAATAAACACTCAGAGTTCTGTATATGGATTGGCTTTGTATATGCGGCTGAAGCTCCTCATGGCTGTGTATTTTTCTATATGAAATACCAGCTTATTGTCACGTGTTGCAAGAATGCATACCATGTGTGCATTTACTAGGATTTTTTTTTCCTGTGCATAAGGCGTCCTCCTCATATCTCAGTATAATCATCCTGGTTGGTGCCTTGGGCTTTTGGATGTGTGTTTAGTGCTCAGTCAGATCTGAAGTATGTGTTGTTTATAGTGACAGCTATCCCTTGCCTCCAGGTTCACTGGCCTGTTGAGCTGCTCCTATTCAGCAGAGTGTAATGCTGAGCAGCTGGTCGTGTCTGTAGGGCCCTCTGGCTTTACATGACAGCCCAGGGCATTTTCCCATCTGTACAGTTGATGGTGCTAACAGAGCTAATTGGTGAGTGTATCCTGTATGTACTTAGGAAATAAGCCATTAAAGTTTGCTTTAGAAAACATATGTTTACCTTAGCAAGTAAGCAAAGGGGGAGATTTACTAAAACTGGAGCACTCAGAATCCGGTGTGTCTGTGCATGGTAGCCAATCAGCTTCTAACTTCAGCTTGTTCAATTAAGCTTTGGCAACACCATGCCCACCTCTGAAGTGCATTCCTGTGTGATTCAAACCGCATGCAAAACACACTACGTTTGTGATCTGCAGTGTTAGATTTCCAGAGTTATGAAAAAACTCTATTAGTATTTCTAGGTTCTTGTAGATGGTTGTGGGAAGAAATCCTTATAGAAGCCAGTTCAGTATAAGCAGTGTGACTTTATTTGATCACACACCAAAAAATACAAAGTCAATAAAAACAGTAAATGCAGATATATGTAGCTTAAAATGAAATAAAAATAAAGAATATAAGTTGCTTGTTCCTTGAATATTAGAAGAAAATGTAGTTCCTTTGAATAGCTTAGATAGAAGATTTTCAGGCCTAGCTTAAAAACATGTGCTTCCTTTGTTCTTTGTTCAAGCATGCCATGCTTTGAGTAAGAGTGTGTGCAAGAATGTCTCTGTGTGTGTGAGTGAAGAAAAGAGCAACTGACTCTCGTTCTTTGAAAAGCTGCATACTTAAAATGCATGAGAAATTAAGTCCTCCCATTAAGCTTTGTTTCAAATTCGCGGGCTCCTTAAACACTCCCTTAGTCACTCCCAGCTTAACTGAAACATATGTTACTATTCAAACCACCAAGTCATTATCATGATTGACATGCAGACTATGAAAGAGGTCTCTGAAGTTCTTATGTTACATACAACTGTCTGAATACGTGATTTATGAGTACCATTTAAACTCTCAGACTCATTATAAGAATTCAAAATATGGTGTACGTTACATAGACTAGTCTTTAAAGAAAACATGAATTTAAACCTCTTACTGATTACCTTTGCTCAGACACAAATAATTCACATCTATGACCACTGAAATGCAAAACCTCACATTCACATCCAATTAAGAGGGTATTCACTGCCAGGCATATATTCAGAACTTACTAAAGACCGAATTAAAGTTTGGATATTAAAAATTAATATTACATGCAGCCAGTATCAATATAAAGTTCATGACACCCCAAACATAGGTCACAGACACCGTGCGTTTGCATGCATCGGATAATATGGTACTTTTATACCATGCGGTAGGGTTGCAGTGCGTTTTAAAAAGTAGTGCATGCGCTACTTTTGGTGCAGTGCGATATCAACCCATTCAACGTGAATGAGCTGAAATTGCACTGCACAGAACTGCATGTGACTTGCACAGGAACCCACAGTGCTTTCCTGTATGATTCAGACGCAGGCATGGTGTGAACCAGCCCTTAATCCTGTAAGCTAATTGCTTAATAAAATTAATAATGAATAATTAATAATTATTAATAATTAATATTAATATTAATTAATGCAATTAATAATTGCTTAATAAAAGCTATGCAAAGCTGCACCAGATTTTGCACTCGCCAGCTTTAGTAAATAACCCCAAAGTCTGAAATAAATCAGGCCAATAAAAAAAAAAAACAAAAGAAAAAAAAAAGCTTCCATTTTTGTCACTGTACTTTTAGACTGGCACACAGATAGCAAGTGATAATATTTAATATAACACAACAAGACTTAGTTTGAAGACAGCTGAAGCAGACCTTGGACTAAAATGCAGGGCTTGGATCTATTTTAAAGCCAAACTCCAGGTATGGCTATTTTTGCAGTTACATTAGTCCAGCTGGTACCAATTCAAGTTTGCATGTGCCATACCTGAGTCCAGTGCCAAGCAAATGCGCTGCTGCTTTTTGAATATGGGGTTGCTCGCTCAGCAAGGGTTCCATTCAGAGAACACTTTGCATTTTCTTAATGAATGAAAAGTGTTCTCTGCTTTTTAAGAGGTGGAGAGGCAGGGTGGTGATATTACAAGGTAAATAACAGACACAAAAAATTCTCCTGCACTTGAGAGTGGGCCCAAAGCAAATAGTTGGCTACTTGTTCATCTTGGCTTTCTAGGTTGTCTCTCGCCCTTCTGCCCTCACAAGACTGAGGAAGTCTGGAAACACTGTAATCACAAAACAAAACAGAGGACTCATTGGCCTAGTGCATTATCCTTCCAACATATTCCTGTTCATGAAAGGTGGTAATATACTCACAAAAGTGACAAATGTGTAAAAAGTTCATCAATAAAAACAACAGCATCCAGTCCAAAATTCATCATATCCAGTGAAATGACAGGAGGATCTCCAACAGGCTGACACGTTTCAAGGACTTACCTATTCATCAGAGCCAACCATCTCTGATAAAGAGACAAGTCCTCGAAATGCGTCAACCTATTGGAGATCCTCCTGTCCTGTCACTGGATATGACGAATCGTGGACTGGATGCTGTTGTTTTTATTGATGAACTTTTTACGCATTTGTCACTTTGTGAGTATATTACCACCTTTTATGAACAGAAATATGTTTTAAAGATAATGCACTAGGACAGTGTGCCCTCTGTTTTGTTGTGTGGTTATATCACAACAATCTGCACCTTATTAAAGTAGAGAAGACTTTGTTCTCTGAATAGCACCCATTCCAACTGAACAAACTCAGTGCCGCCGCTCAGCATGAGATCCATAAGCTAACAGCCAGGTATAGCATATATATATATATATATATATATATATATATATATTTATATATACTTGCATTGGTCCAAGCTAGAGCAATGTAGCTATCCAAAAATAGCCAAACCAGGAGCTTTAAACCCCAGGACCTGGTTAGCTACTGCATGTTGTTGATATCACACAGTACACTCTCATATTGTTTTTTCTGGGATAAATAATAAAGCACCTGTTTTAAAAAATGGTGCATAGGTCATTTGGGTTGTCTTTTTTTTAATATGAATTCACATAATTAGAGACTCATTTTGATTATTAGACCTTTTGAGTAATACCCAGAGTCATCATGATAACATGTTCACATGGTCAATAATTTATGTTCTTAATTTTTAATTTGCAAGATGAACACACTGTTAGAGGCTCATTCCTGGTGTTTTTTCCAGAGTCATGTTGCTTAAAATAATAAAAATGTTATATATATATATATATATATATATATATATATATATATATATATATACTCAATTTCTTTATCTAAGCAAATCGTGGGGTCAGTTTTTTTTTTTTTTTAAAGGAGCGTGGTAGTATTGTTTATCTTTTCATTCTGAAGCATGTATGCCAGCCAGTGGTGCTATAAATATGAATGTGCGTCGAGCATTTGTGTTTAGGCCTGTGAAGAGGGGCAGGGCAGCCACATGCAGGCTTGGCTTACCTCAGGGAACAATAGCAATCAGACAAGGCTTTCTAGCCTGTCAAAAACTTATTTCTCTCAGGAAGTGTCAGCAGGCACCCATAGGCAATAGATTTTCGTCTGAGCCAGATCAGTCAGCTGTCATCTCAGGTCTAAGGATATTTTCAGGACTAAAAGAATTTGAATACATTTTACACTCCAGACCGTAACTGCTTAATGAATGTATATTATTATATGTCATGAAAGAATACAAATGTGACATGTAAGTAATAGTGCAATCTGTTTTCATTCATAGCATTTGGCCATTAATGTTTTATGTTGTTCTTGGAAAATCTGTGTAAATCCAATAGGTTTACAGAAGATGTTGCAACTATATGGAGACAGCACAATAAGTATATTTTTTTTTTCACAAAGGGTTATCATGTTTCTGAAATGCATTAGGTTATGAGGCTAGATACAATTTAAACTGTTCTTTTCAAAAAAATCTGCTTTAAACCTGATCTGTTGAAATGTAAAAGCTAGAAAACTGACTCTAGCCCTAAAAAGCAGCTGATGCCAAGTGAGTGCTGGTAGATGTAGATCTATGCAATATCTGTTCTGTGTACTTGTAATGTCTGTAGCTCTTAGGCTCACACATCCAGATAGCACAAATTAATTCCAACCTGGAACTCTGCCATCTACCTCTACTCAGAACCAAATATACACAGATACACTATATTGCCAAAAGTATTGGTCGGCCTGCCTTTACATGCGCATGAACTTTAATGGCATCCCAGTCTTAGTCCATAGGGTTCAATATTGAGTTGGCCCACCCTTTGCAGCTATAACAGCTTCAACTCTTCTGGGAAGGCTGTCCACAAGGTTTAGCAGTGTGTCTATGGGGATGTTTGACCATTCTTCCAAAAGCGCATTTGTGAGGTCAGGCACTTATGTCGGACGAGAAGGCCTGGCTCGCAGTCTCCATTCTGATTCATTCTAAAGGTGTTCTATCGGGTTGACGTCAGGACTCTGTGCAGGCCAGTCAAGTTCCTCCACCCCAAACTCACTCATCCATGTCTTTATGGACCTTTCTTTGTACACTGGTGCGCAGTCATGTTGGAACAGGAAGGGGCCATCCCCAAACATGAAATTGGGAACATGAACCTGTCCAAAATATCTTGGTATGCTGTCACCTTAAGAGTTCTCTTCACTGAAACGAAGGGGCAAATCCCAACCCCTGAAAAACAACCCCACACCATAATCCCCCCTTGCACCAAACTTTACACTTGGCACAATGCAGTCAGGCAAGTACTGTTCTCCTGGCAACCATCAAACCCAGACATGTCCATTGGATTGCCAGACAGAGAAGTGTGATTCATCACTCCAGAGAACACGTATCCACTGCTCTAGAGTCCAGTGGTGGCGTGCTTAACACTACTGGATCCGACGCTTTGCATTTAGGAGTGAAACCCCTGCGCTACCTCACTATTGAGAGAGACAAAAAAAAACCACATAAGCAGAAAATAAAATAAAAGTTGTGATGATAGTTGCTGCTGCTAACATCAGATTGTGTTCACACAATAGTAGAGCAAATTACAAATAAATAAGTGATGTAGCGCTGCTATATAATAGCTAAAAAAAATGAAAAAGTGATATAACTGAATAAAATGTCCATAATGAGTCCATAAATTTAAAATCAATAAATTAATATTAGGTAATAAAGATTCTGCCATAATTCATGTGTTTTCTTCTTGTGCTGGTATCCCAAACACCATCAAGTGAAACAGTGCACATAACATATAGTGCCACCTCAGTGCTCACAGAACTCTCACCTCAGAGCACATGGAAATGCGCTTTATAATATCAAATAGACAAAAGGATTCTTCACTTTTTTAATCCACAACCATGTGATTGTAATCAGACACATTTTGAGCTTTCAATAGATTGTCAAACCAGAGACAGGGATTGGTCCCTTTAAGGGTGAAGGAGGTCACACATTTCTATCCTTAAAAGGGAACAAAGGACACTCCCATGGTGCAGTATGTACTAGTAAATACATTTATTAAGAAGCAGTAATACACTCACATGTAGTAAAAGAAAAAATGCCATAAAATCATCAGATGCAGGCTTCAATTGTTGTCAGCTGAACTCACTATTCATATCTGCCCAGAGCCAAGCCCCATACGCGTTACATCACGCCCACGTGACTTCATCAGAGGGATGATGATGAAGTCACATGGGTGTGATGTAACATGTAAGGGGCTTGGCTCTGGGCACTGTTTCACTTGATGGTGTTTGGGATACCAGCACAAGAAGAAAACACATGAATTATGGAAGAATCTTTATTACATAATATTAATTGATTGGTTTTACATTTATGGACTCATTATGGACGTTTTATTCAGTCACAACATTTTGCATTGCACTTGGTGATAGAAGGCTTGGATGCAGCTGCTTGGCCATGGAAACCCATTCCATGAAGCTCTCTACGCACTGTTGTTGTGCTAATCCGAAGGCCAGACGAAGTTTGGAGGTCATTAGCTATTGACTCTGCAGACAGTTGGCGACTTCTGCACACTGTGCTCTTCAGCATGCGCTGACCCTGCTCTGTCATTTTACGTGGCCTACCACTTTGTGGCTGAGTTGCTGTTGCTGTTGCTCCCAGTTGCTTCCACTTTATAAAATCACAGTTGACCGTGGAATATTTAGTAGCAAGGAAATTTCACGGTGGCAACCTATCACGACACCGTTCTTTAATTCACTGAGCTCCTGTGAGTGATCCATTCTTTCACAAATGTTTGTAGAAGCAGTGTGCATGCCCAGCTGCTTGATTTTATACACCTGTGGAGTGTTCTAATACTTCTGGCAATATAGTGTATGCGTGCCTAAGGTTTGGTGTGAACAATGGAGATATGGCATGGATCTCAAAGTACAGGTAGGTGTCGACTTTTCTTGTTTGCCAGGGCAGAAGTTTATGATGCAAGGAGTTTGATAAAATATTTCTGTACCATTCTGTATAAATTGAGTCCAGACTGAACAACAAGGCCTGTTTAAGAGGCAGCCAGGGTTGAGCTAAAAAATTAGGTAAAACTTATAAATGAACTATAAAAAGCAGGTCCCACAGCACTCTGATTCTGGGTCATATGACCGGATATTGGCATATTACATTTGACATGGTGGGTACCAATATTAACATTTCAGTTACCGACAACTCTACTGACTTAAAGTGATACTAAACACACTGTTTAATATGCAATATTCCTTCTCTTTCTGTATATGGATGATAGCAATGTAAATATTTTACTGAAAAAAACCATCTAAGTACCTCTTTCTTAATCAATATAAATGGCTGTCACATGACCCAGCTTTTTCCCAGCCTGTCTGCAGGTAAAAAGTGGCGGGAGGAGCTTCTAGTCCTCTGCTGCTTGTCACATGTTCAAAAAAAAAAACTGTCTTTGGAATACAGAGTAAAACTAAATCATTAATATCATCAATAAACTTTTTTATATTGTCATACAAACATATATTTGAAATTAAAGTTGTATTATTTTTGGCAATACCATGGTGTGGGTGGATTTCTGCCAGTCACAGGCTGTGTCATGCCACTTTAGTCTTTGTCCTAAAATAAGAAGGAGGTGAAGCTTCCATCAATCAACATGTAATGTCCCACCCCATTGTGTGTAGCTGGTTAGTGGGCATGGAGGAGGAGGAAGGGAGTGGGCTTTCATTTCCCACTGTGTATATGCCCACATGTGTGACTCTATAGTCAATGGCTGCTCAGATGTGTTAGGGAGGAAATGCTCAGGGTAGAAATACACTGAAAACTGATCATATGCAGTAACTTCCAACACTACTCTGCAAAAACCCCAACTGCAGTGGGGACATGGACAGGATGAGGAGAAGGAGAACAGCAGGATCAACCAGGTTTTTTTACAGAATACAGAAAATGAATCCCATAGTGACTGAGTAAGTATGAACAGCATGTAATACAGCATTTATTGATAGTTTTTAATGATGTGGGTTAATGGCATTTTAAGTGCGCTCCCGCTGGCAAATTGTTTTGAGTCTACTAGTCCTAATTTCTAGGCACAATTCTTTGACATGCAGATAATTTGTGAAACATAAAGTTGATCAAGATTCTGTTGCTGTGTAACAGCCTATAGACTAATATTTGTGTAAACTCCTTAAATATATGCAGTCTGTAAAATATGCTGTCTGAAGCCTATTAATGACAGTAATCTATATAAATTGTATGTAGTATAAAACCAGGTTCATAATTGAAAACACCGATAATAGCAACATTCAATGTCATGTCTGACTGGAGACTTGTGCTGAGTGGTTAAATGCTTGTTCTCAGTTTGTTTCCACGCAAAGCGCATCGATTCCCCGTCACCATCAAATCTGCTTCTCTTCATGTTGCCATGTGTAGCCTTTGTCTGTTCTGCAGTCTTTGTTCTGAATAATGTTCCTCTCGTTTGACTTGCTCAGACTGCGTGTTATCTCTGGCCAGACAGACACTGGATGCTCCCTCCGCTACCACATAGTATCTCAGTATGTGTCATCTGCCTGGGCTTGTTCCAAGGGCAATGTCATATAACTGCTGTAGCAATTAATTGAATTGTTATACACAATAAGCTAAAAATGGAAATATGATAGAAAACATCCTAATGCAGCCTTCTGTGTAAAACTCTTTGCTCAGTCCAGCCACATAATTATCGTAAGGCTTCTGACCCACCAATTTCTTTGTTTCTTAGATCGGTATTATGTTAGTATGGCCTTGAACTAAATCTGTGCTAATGGTGAACTGAGTATGTGTTCAAGGCAGTTAAAAATAATTCAGTAGTCCACTAAACAGTCCTAATACAGCAATGAACACAAACATTTTAAGTGATACTCTAGATGCAGAATATACAGAAATAGAGAATACAAAGTTTCTTTATGAACAGTTTTGCCTGCTAAATATGTAATTCTGTAAGCCCATCTAGTGATTCACACGCTGCTGAATCACAGCAATGGAGCAGAGTGGCCTAGTTACTTCCTGTTAATAAAGTTACACAAGTTGAAAAAGTCAATTGAGTTCCACAAGTAGAAAAAAAATATTGAATAAATTCAAAACCTACATATACCTAACTTTATTTCCAGAGGAAGGCAAAAAAAATCCTTATAAAGCATGGTCCAATTATTTTTTTTTTTTTTTAAAAACAGCAGCCCGGATCCTCCTTTTCTCGGGTCCCCTACTGGTGCCCTTGCACTCATGCGGGCTCTCTTTCAAGCCACCCCCCTGTGTCTATTGACACAGAGAGCCAGAGAGCGTGGCTCAGCCCCACCCCCCACTCCCTCTTCACAGGATTTGACAGCAGCAGGAACCAATGGCTCCTGCTGCTGTCAATCTGCAATGTGAAGAAGGAGAGAGCGAGAGAGCTGTTGCTCTCATGCACAGTGCTGGATTGAGAATGGGCTCAGGTAAGTATGGAGGGGATTCTGTGACACAAAAGGTTTTTTTTACATTAATGTGGAGAATACATTCAGGTAAAACATCTTTAGGGTTTGGAACTACTTTAAGCTTATTCTCTAAATGCTCTAAGAACATCTAAATAGGAACTGAAAGAATCTGTGCCTCGTTGAAGAATGCGATCATATTTTAAACTCTGCTACCTTCTTGTCTGGTGTGGCAGTGAGTGTCAGAGACATTTCTTAAAGGTCAGAATTGTTTCAGCAGATACTGCAAAGGGTGCATGTTTCCATTAAAACGTATGATGGCATCTATTGTTTGTGTGTATAAAGAGTTAACTGTGTACCCCAGTGTCAATCACTCTCAGGCTACTGGTACTTATATTGTTGTCCTGCAAGCTGGACAGTTTCTAGCATGATGGGGAAGATAGTGCAAATGTCACTGTTACGGTATAGGGGCCCGGCCAATTATCAATTCCTGCTTACTGATCCGGAGTGTCACGATATGAGTTCTCTGCCAGCCCAGTTATTAATCCCCAGGTATTAATTCCTTGTTCCTAATCCCTCCTGGCCATAGGAAGAGCCTCCTCCAATTAGTATTCACTCCTGTGTGCCAAAGGCCCCTAGCTGTAATTAAGGCTCCCCCTCCACAAAAGGTCCCAAATTCAATTAGTGTATACATCCCTAATTAGTGCCTTACTTTTGTATTAATGTATCTCCCCCACTGTTACACTGTTTACAGCTGCAGATTAAATTATTGTGTCCATCCTGTTCAACCAGCCGTTTGCCTAATTCTAATATCCTCCCCACTAATTAGTGCTTTACTTTTGTATTAATGTATTTCCCCCACTGTTACACTGTTTACAGCTGCAAATCCAATTATCCTGTTTTTGTGTCCAGCCTGTCCAACCAGTCTTTTTTGTTTACAGCTACAAATTTAATTACTGTAGTTCCATTCCTGTCCATTCTCTTCATTGTCACCTGCTAATGACCCCCCACCTCTCATCCTGCTCAGGGGGTTTAAGAGGCCAGTACTGGTCTTTCTTGTTGAGCCATTCTGCTGGGCAACCACTGGGGGGTCCAGCTGGACTCTAGTGGCCCCCTGGCTCTGCCTGAGCCCCATTGGAGGAAGGGGGACCCAAGAAGCTACATCAGCCCTGCCTGAAACGCTATCAGCTTTGCCGGAGACTACTACATCAGCTCTGCCTGAGACCACCGCATCAGCTTTGCATGAGTGTATGCTTCCCTTGTGCTGACTGCTTATGAACTGCCTATTGGATTACAAATTGCTGTAGAGCCTTTAACTTTGCCCACCGGGGCTGGATTACAAGTATTTTGGACTCTCTCTCCCTGCACTACTCCCCATTGAGTGAATGTTGTCTGTTATAATAAAGCTTTAAGTGTTTGCTGTCTGCCTTGTGTGTTCTGTCCCGCTTACCCTCCATCACAGTCACATTGTGGTGGTTACGGTGGGATCGGAGACTCGCCACAAACCATCATAGGGCTTCAGAATGCTAATCATTAATCACTACTCTTTGAATAAGGTCTTCAAAAACTTACTGTGTCAAACACTTTTGCAAAGGCAGGCCACCTGGCTGGTATTCTGTCTTTGGTTTACCAAGTCTACCACATGCTGAACCCTGACAAGAGAGAGACAGCAAACCATTTGGTTGAAGTGAGCAAGGTGATGACATATTTTATCAATTATCCTGATTATAGAATCCCCTAATATCACAAAATTTATAGGACGTCCTGCTGTACCTTCACTATCCCTACTAGATGGGCTGCACTCCTGGCTGTTAAGGGTAGTAATGACATCTAGGACTACCTCGCAGGGTTTGCCACCCACACATCTTCACCCAACTTGGCAAACACAGAACTGACCTACCTTTTCTGTGAATCCTGCCGCTCCTCTAACTAGCAGTAACCCACCTTCCATCCGATCATCCTGGCTTACCCCACCACCCTACACATCAACCCCATTAACTGCCTGCTCAGTGAGCAGAAGATTTCTATCAAGGTTGCCAAGTTAAGGCTGCCTGTCACTTGCCTGCTTACTACTCAATAAAATAGTCAAATCCCACATCTGTTGTGCAAAATATTATTTGCATATTGCAGATTTCAGACACCTGTGCCTGTAGCATTCCTAAAAATACTCTGAGCCCCTCTAAAAATCCCCCTCGCCGTTACACGACATAGCCCTCTCCACTTCTGGGAGTGCGTCATTACTGTCTGTGCTCGCCCAGCTGTCCATCCCTCAGGTCCTGTATAAATGTTTATGTAGCTTCTGGGGGAGGAACAAAGGGGAATACTATAGAGTGTTACTTGAGGAATGACAGTCTTGAGTCTGATGTAGCTGTTGATGTCACATTCAAGATGGCAGTGCCTAGCAGCAGTTATGGGCATTTTGGATGTCTTGACTAGGGAGGTTTTTACAGGTAAATAACATGCAAAAAATACTTAAATGCACATAAAATGTTTTGGGACGGTTTTTGTTGAAATGAATGGTCTGGTGACTGGGCTCCTTTAGAATTAATCTGTTATGATAGCAGTTTGCAATTGCTCCTCCTCCCTATGGTATAATAATTGTCAGGCTGTTATGCTTTTCTAATGGCATTAACACAGTGGGTCAATTATCTTTAGCAAGTAAGGAAAGTCAGAACACGTGTTATGGGTCAGTATGTTAACTAGTAAATCCAAAAGGATGAAGGGTTAAGCACAAGCTGATGGCGGACAGCTTGTGCTGAACCCAGGACTCTATCAGAGGGCTTCAAAATTACGACTGGGAGGAGGCCGAGGAACATTCATACCTCTGTCTCCTTTACATGGAATGAAATCGGAAATAACTATTATTTCAGGATTTCCAGTTTCAGATCCTTCATTCACTGGCTGATAAAGCCAGGGAAGCATCTGAGCAGATCTCTGTTTGGTTAGGTGCTTTGGAAGGCAGGGGAGACACTAGTGTATTAGACCCCTAATGCCTCCATAACGTGTTCCTCTCATCTGCCTAATGCTATCACATGAGCGTTTCATTACCCCTTGTGGTAGTAATAAAGTTAAATAAATAAAAAAGTAAAAAAAATAAAATTATAGCACAATTGTTATTTGTTACATTAAATCAATTTAACTGACAATTGCGCGGTCATGCAACGCTGCACCCAAATTAAATTTACGTCCTGTTTTACCACGAATAGAGCTTTCTTTCGGTGGTATTTGATCACCTCTGCGCTTTTTATTTTTTGCACTATAAAAAAAAAATCGACAATTTAAAAAATAACTATACTTTTCACTTTTTACTATTTTTTTTATTTTTTGCTAGTAATGGCAGTGATCAGCGACTTATAGCGGGACTGTGGCGGGCATTCTGACACTGGGGGAACTGACTTGGTATCACTGACTTACCCATTGACACCAATACAGTGATAATATGCCATGCAAAGCAGTGTGCAGGAGCTGACAGGGAGGAGAACTGATTTTTTTACTAACAGTTCTCCCCCCGTCAGAAATCCTTGGTAATCACTGGACATCGGCGAGTACCAGGACTGACAGCCATGGCCACAAATGGCGGCACAGGTACGGCATATGCGCGCCCCCTACCCGGAAATGCAAAATCACGTATATGTACATGATTTTGCACACTGCTGCCACCCTATAGCAGTATTTCTGCTATGGGGCGGTGCTAAAGCGGTTAAAAACAATAAAAAAAATTAACTATAACCTTCATTGACCTGCGCTCACCCACAAATGTAAACGTAGCCCAGTGTGCATACGTGTATGTAAACTGCAATCGCACTACACAGGTATCCCTGGGAAGCAAAGGTATACCTACAGGGGTCACAATTGTGATCCAGCCCCATGCTCCAGGGGGCTCATGTTCCTCCCCTGTACAACTGGATAGAATGGGTGGAAGGAGTAGCATATAGAGGAACCGATCCCCTCCATTTTCTTCCTGCAGCTGCTTAAAGCCAGCTTCTCCTAACCCTCCCGCAGGCATTGAGCAGCTGAAGCAGGAAAATAGAGGGGATCAGTTCCTCTATATGCTGCCTCTGCTGCCCCTCCTATCCAGGTCCTGCAGCCCCTGGGTCCTTGTGTGCTTTCCTGTCCTCACCTCACCGCCCCCATTACGCACATCACTGCCGGGTTCCACCCTCCCCCCAGCTGCAGTGGGGGATGTGTCAGGATGGAGAATTGAGAAGGGGGCGGTAAATATAAGCTCTGTTCATAGCTGTTTCTGTGCATTCATTCTGTGCTGCTGAGCCTGCATAGAAGAAGATTGAGGGCTGTGTCCTCCATCTCCTTTCTCTGTCTCAAAGGTGGAACATCAGAGGTCTGTTTAGACACCTGATATCTCACCAAAGCTCCCCAACAGGGCTCTTAAAAAATTTTAAAAAAGAATAAAAATTGTTAAAAAACATAAGATAACATTAGAATAAAAATTTAAAACTACTGACACCAGTGGCAGAACTACTAGGGTCGCAAAGGTTACATTTGCTGTTACCAGTCCCTGGCGTTCTGCCACCGTGGGGAGGGGCCCAAGACGGCAGAAAAGGGACCCATTGCAAAACATGTGAAAGGGTCTAGCTTCAGGACCGTAATAAAGTGTACCTCTACTGTGATCGGAATAAAGGGCCCTGGAATCAGTGGGAAGGGCCCCAACCGGGGATCGGGGGGGGGTCCTTCATGGTCTCTTGCACTGGGGCCCTGAAAGTTCTAGTTATGCCACTACTGCGAATGTTGGAGTGAGAGCAATAATTCTATTGCCAGAGCTCATGGTTAACTTGTATTAAAAGCTGAATAGTAAAGGCTTTTAATACAAAGACTTTGGAGATTTTTAAGGACCATTGTTTTTCACGATATCACTGAAACACACAATTTTAAGACTTGGCATGTTTGGAATCTAACCTGATGCCACCCCATCTTTTCTATTTAATGAAAAATTGGGTATTATATTGTGTTTGTGTGCATTAAATCTATTCTATTCTAATTTTTCCTGCAAATATGTGTTTGATCAACAGTTGGGCAAATATCATGCAACATAAAAAAATTGCAACTACTATCTTTTTATTTTACAAGGCCTCTGATTTCAAAAATTATAAAATGTTCTGAGGTTTCAATGTATTTTTAGCCACAATGCAGATTTTTACATGTGAGCAAAAAATGAAAAAATTGCTCTGATGTTGAAGTGGTTTCTCAACAGAGAAAATATTGAGAACTGGTTCACACCTGAATCACAGAGGAATGCAGTCTACATTCCTATGTGACTCAGTGTGGTGCGATTTTCAGCCAATTCATTTGAATGGACTAAAATTGCACTGGATCGCACAAAAAAGTGGTGCATGCGCTACTTTCCAAAAATGCACTGCACTGAATCGCATGATACTGATATACCTTGCGATCTGGTGCAGGCAGATGCACTGTGTTTGCAGTCAGCTTTTGAGATGTCATTAGGAATAACAGCATATTGCACACCCAGTGCATTTTGAATGCTGCATGGGAAAAACGCATTGGAACACGGTTTTCCTGCACCATGGTCTGGCGCAAACCGGCCCTGATTCCGGCTGCCATTTATTATAGCTGTTTGCCTTTTTATTGTGAAATTAAAATATATACAAATAGCCTCATATTTGCATGTATGATCTAGCAGTGCTTTGCAGAAACAGCAGCCTTGGTTGTAAATATGTGAACAAACACCCATCCACACCAAAACACATAGTAAATCTAGTAACATGCTCAAGGAGATTTATTTAATTATTTAAGGTACTCATATAGTGCTGTCAGTTTATACAACGCTAAAAATACATAAAAAAATTGCTTCCAAGTTTTTGTGGTTTGTAACTAACATGCAGTACTGTATATTAGGGACTGATGTGAATGTACAATATATATATATTGTACATTCACATCAGTCCCTGATGTACAGTACTGCATGTTAGTTACAAACCACAAAAACTTGGGAGCAATTTTTTTGTGTATTTTTAGAATATGTTATCCTTAAATAACCTATTTTTTGGAGGGGGATTGCCAATCAATTTATGAACTCTTTTGTTGCGGTCATGTAGTGTTTTCCTATGTCTCCACCTGAATTTAAATTGTTCTTATGTTATTATCAATATCATTGCTTAATCTTGTCTTAGGCACATAGTAAGTAATTTGGTGAAATATAACACGACTTTGTTTAAGCAGCAATGATTTAATCGAAGTTCCATTATTTTCTTTTTTTGTTTCATTTTTCGTTTACATTTTTGTCTCTCAAAGCCTAAAGATTAAAATGCCACTAAAAGATATTCTTATTCTTCAAAAAATAATCCATACACATTCACAATTTAACGGCCCTGCAATCCATTTTTCATGAAATGTATTCCGACTCCAACTGTTGTATTAGTGACTTATCTCTTGCTGAGACCTCTATGCCTGGACTGTAGAAGCAGATGCAATCACTGCAGACAGTTTTTATCAGATAGCTGAACTCACCAAACACCTGTTTTTCTGAACCATGAAGGTCTTTCTTTAATGCAACTCGATGATAGCAGACAACAAGATGTTTCAGATGAATGAAAGGACGGTATTTGCAGGTCAAAATATGGTAATGTGTCTCCGGATGCAAGCAGATTGCATTAGGCCTAGGGACAAGCGGCCATATTCATCCCAAGAAGACAGAGTGAAGAAGGAAGAGGAAATGCATCACAGATATGCATGATGGGAGGGGACAGAGAAAACAGAAAAGGATGATGCCATGACCAAAATGTCCACAAGTTGGCAGTATATTAACATTAACCATAATTGTTCACTGTGTTATATTGTTAGACAATAAGTGTAAGAGCGCAAAATTGTTTCTTACTGTGTTTCTGCCTCCCTTTAATGTCCTATCTGAGCTCCCAAACCTCTCTTTTTCACTACCATTTGTTTAGACCTAGCAGTACATGTTAATTGTGGTAATTTGCACTGTTTTATGCACACTGCAAATCCAAAAGTTCATAGTCCCTGGTCCAGTTTGGGAGTGAGCAAGAGAGGGTGGCTACATTCCAACACAGTAGGAGCATGGAAAACAAACATAGCCATCTTCTAACAAGGAGCTGGATCACAGCAGCAAAAAAAGGAATTTGGAGATTTGGAGGAACCTGAGAACATTAGAAGGCACTTCTTTACGTGAAGAATACATACTTGAATAGTTTTCTTTTTTAAACCAGAGTTCAGTGTCACTTCAAGCTGCTTTCAGTTTATATTTTTTTTTTCTTTTTCCATTCCTTCTACAAGATTTGGCTTCTACTTTTGGCTTCTTCCACATATTAGAGGTATATAGGGAAAATATATTTTTTGTTATTCTCTACAGGTTTATAGAGATTGCTGTTAAACATGTCCAGTAAAAAAATTTAAAAAATCAAATTTCGTCATAAATTTAGACCAAAATGTATTCTGCGACATGTCTTTGATAAAAAAAAAAAATCCCAACACGTGTAAATTAATTGGTTTATGTGAAAGTTATAGCGTTTACAAATGGCGGTATATATACTGGGATTTTAAAATTTTTTTACTAGTAATGGCGGCGATCAGTGACTTATAGAAGGACTGCGGGACTGCGGTGAGTACTCTGACATTGGAGGGAACTGACTTGGTCTCACTGACATCTCCAGTGAACCAATACAGTGATCAATGTTAATAAAAAGCCCTGACACTGTACTAATGGCACTGGGCATGAAGGGTTTAACATGTAGGGTGATCAAAGGGTTAACTGTGTGCTGTTTTACATGATGTTCTGTGTTTGTGCTTCACTGAAAGCAAACTGCTTTGCATGGCTCTGCTGTGCACAGCCATGCAAAGCAGTGTGCAGGAGCTGACAGGGGGAGAATTGTTTTGTTTACTAACAATTCTCCCCCCCCTGTCGGAGATCCTTGGCAATCACCGGGCGCCAGTGAATAATCAACGTCAGGGACCTGGTAATTGACAGCCGCGACCGCAAATATGTGATTTTGCGCATCGCCCTGTAGAGTATTTCTGCTATGGGGCGGCACTAAAGCAGTTAATATTAAAAGCAAACTCACCCACCTGTCCATGTTTCCAGGCTTTATTTTGTTGCAAAATCACTTTGAAAAACATCCCTAGAATTTCTGGCTGTGTGTGGCATCTTCAGTAAGGACAGATGATTCACGCGGCATTTACCTCCTGGAATTCATCTTCGCTTAACTCAGCAATGCAGTCAGGAGGGTGTGCTTAGTTGAGGAAACCCCCTTCTTCCCTCCTCCACATGAAAGAAGACTTATGGAATGTATGACATCATTTTAGCTTAGGCCAGATACCAGGAAGCAACTGAAGAAATGTTAAAAAAGGTCAAAACAAGATAATATAATATAACTTTCTCTCTATTTGCTAAGGCCAGCAGCATACAGATTAAAGTGATAGCAGAGATTTGTTTTTGTTTTAAAAAAATATCAAACTTGTTATACTTACCTGCTCTGTGCAGTGGTTTTGCACAGAGGAGCCCGATCCTCCTATTCTTGGGTCCCCTGCTGGCGCTTCTGGTTCTTCCTCCTTGACCAGTGCCCCAATAGCAAGCCGCTTGCTATGGGGGCACTGATGCGTGCTCGCTCCCAACTCCCACTCTGTGTCCATAATACACACAGTGTCATGGCTCATCCTTGCCCCCTGCTCTCTCCTCACTGGCTGTGATTGACAGCAGTTTGAGCCCATTATTTCCACTGCTGTATCTCATCAATGAGGCGAGAGAGAGACCTGGAAGAGCCAAGGCTCCTGTGCACATCGCTGGATTGAAAGGGGACTCAGGTAAGAATTGGGGTTTGGAGCTGCACACAGAAGCTTTCTTACTTTCATGCATACAAATCATGAAGGTAAAAAACCTTCAGGCTTCACAACCACTTAATCATAGTTCATGTTAATTGCGAAAGTTTAGTTCCACTTTAAGTCTGTGTGAGATTTGTTGTCAATGTTGTGATTCTGGAGATGCTATAAATATAATTTTTTATTCCAGATTGACCGGTATGCTCAACAAGATCTGAAGAAGGGCCTTCACTTGTATGGGACAGAAGGAAACATAGGTCTCACTAATGCTTGGAGCATCATCCAAACAGATGTAAGCAGAATGTCATGAATCCAAATAATTTTCAGAAAGCTTATAGTGAGTTTTTGTACCTAGGTCAGATTAAGCAAGAAGTGGCATGAACATTTTTGCAATTTTGTTTGTATAGAATCTAGTTATATGTGTCATTACCATCAGAAAGTTTTATGCGGTTCGGTATTATACCTTAACACATCTGTTAAAATAATTTAAAAAGTGCATAAATGTAAGGGTTTAATCTCACTAGATGTGCTTGAAAATGCATGCATTAATATGAACTGCATTAATGTGAATTGCCATGCGTTTTCACATGCATTTCCTAGCACTAGCCAAATTCTCCATTTAGCTGAGCAACTATAGGTCTGTTCACCCAAAATGCAGCATTCTTAGGACATTAGTCGTAGAATTGTGTCTGTCTTAAAGCAGCAAAAAATATAAAAATACAGGGGATAGAAAAGAAATGGTAACATTACATGATTTGCATTAACATTTTTTTGCTTCCGCTGTGTGATTAGACACCTAGCTAACAGGTGGGAAGCCTTACTTTCATCATTCTCTTTTCCTAGTTTCACTCCAGACCTCTTCAATCCAACATACTCATGTCATGAAACAATTATATACAATTCTGGAATCACACAATGCTTCTGTCAAGCTAAAGTGCATCCTTAAATCATGGTGGATCTCCCATCCTGCCCTGGGGAAAGTCTTTTCTTTACATACTCTACAGGAATCAAAACTTTCCTTCTATATCGTGGAAGCCATCAGATTGTCTTTACAATGCTGGACTTCCTTTCAGCAAGGTCAGGGAACAATTTGGAAAGTAACACAGCAGTGGCTTACATAAACCATCCGGGGGCACCAGAAGCCAGGCTGCCCTAAGAAAAACAACTCTGATACTCTCCTGGGGGGAAATTCATACTCCAGCTCTCTCGACCATCCACATGTCTGGAGTAAACAATTGGCAGGCAGACTTCTTCAGCTGCCAGCGCCTAGAGAGAGTGGTCTCTGTACCCAGAGATCTTTCAAAATCCCCATGAAAGTTGGAGAAAGCCAGATGTGGACATCCAGTCCCCCAGTTTCCACAACAAGCTGAACAAATTTGTAGCCAAGATCAGGCCTCTAGCCTTTGTAGTAGATGCTTCCTTGATTCCTTGGACTCAATTTAAGCTGGTTTATGCCTCTTGCTTGGGTGAAGATTCTTACTTAACTTTTGTGCAAGAATGAAGCGGAAATGGTTCAGGTGATTCTCATCACACAAAAGTGGCCCTGAAGAATGTAGTGAACAGACATACTCAGACTTCTGTTGTGTAAGCTTTGACCTCTTTCATACAGATCAGACTTACTGGTCCAAGGCCCCTTGTTCCATCCTGCTTCTCAGTTTCTAGTTTTAGCTGCATGGGTGTTGAAACCCAAGTCCTAAAGCACAGGGGTATTTCTTTCTCTGGTATTCCCACCTTACTCAGAGCTAGAAGATCCAACTTCTGTAAGATTTACCATTGCACATGGAAGGCTTACTTTTCCAGGGGTGAGGACAGAAAGTTGAGTCCCAGGGAATACTCTATCACTTGTTTTGTGGCCTGTTTTCAGTCTGGTCTTGTCCATCTTCTGGCCCTGAGTATCCTCAAAGGACAGGTTTTTGCTTTATCCATTTTATTACAAAAACGTCTTGCCTCACAATCCCTCATCAAGACATTTCTTCAGGGAGTTGCTCATATAGATCCCCCAAGTTGACCTCCTGTGTAACCTTGAGATCCATACCTAGTATCTCTGTACTTCAAAGACCTCCCTTTGAATCATTTAAAACTGTTCTGTTGGAAGGCCACACTTGTAAGGGGTACCCTCCTGGTAGCCATTGCATCTATAAGGCATGTTTCTGAATTGGCACTTTTTCTTGTAAAGAGCCCTTTCTTGCTCTGCACAAGCCCAAGAACTAAAACCTTTCTTCCATCCTAACTAATGTGGACTCTTCTTTTCACCTCAATGAGGACATTGTTCTTCCTTCCCTTTGTCCTGCCTGAAAACATTACCAGTTAATTGCTTACATGTGGTCAGGGATGTCAGGGTCTACCTGCCTCTATTTGCAAGACTGAGTTCCTGTTTGTCTTGCATGTGATTCATCATAGAGGCCATCCTGATTCCTGTTACGCCATTGTCAGATGGATCATGCAACTAATTTTCAACGCTTACACCCTTGGGTACAGAGTTCGTTTTTTCCTTATCAGAGCCCATTGCACCAGGGCTGTAGGTGTCTGATGGGCTTTTCAGCATCTAGAATCTGCTTCCCATATTTGCAAGGTTGTCCCCTGGACCTCTGTTTACATGGAGGTGGATGTTTAGGCCTCAGCTTCAGCTACAAGGTGCTTCAAGCTGTCATCTGAGTGTTTTTTGTTTGCGTTTCTCAATCCTCATTTTCTTGTACGTCTGTTGGCAGTTCTGTTTGCTATGTTATTGCCCAACCCTTCAGTTTATTGCTTGGGTACATCCCATGGTCTAAGAATACAAGTCATGTACTGTACAATTAATGATAACAGGAATTTTGACTTGTAAATTCCTTATCTTGGAGTACAGGAATGGACACAGCCCCCTTATCTCTGGGTCTTGATCACTGCTTATTGCTTGCTAGAAAATTGCAGTCTTAAGGAGTGGGTGGGTTGTATGGTGCGACCTGGGGGAAGCCCTACCAAGTTTTTTGCCAGGGTCCAATTACCTGAAGGTAACTGCTTATAACCCATGGCCTAAGAATACAAGTCCTGTGTCATGTACTATACGCCAAGATAATGAATTTACAGGTAAGACAAAATGTCTATTTTTTTCCTTAAAATGCCACGGGTCAAAACTCTGGAATGTATTCTGGTCAGTTAATTACCTTCAGACCTGATCCCTTCACTGTTCATCCTGCTGCTGTTAATACCTTCATCATCATTAACAACAAAACTGCTGCCATTTTTTGCTAGATAATGAGCTGAAACATGTCTTCAAAATGCATTTAAATTTTAACTGTCAGATCCTAAGTCTTGTATGGGGATTCAAAACAATGTGCAGTAACTGGCAGCCTGTGCATGATAAGACAGCAAATAGACCCATGTTTCCACAGTCCTTTCCTTCAAATGAAGGATGTCTTGGCCATAAGTGTAAATTAAACATTAAACATACTGTACCTCCATTGTACTTTAAATGATAACTGCTTGGAATTCTTTTTTAAGATTAGGTACAGTTGGCTGTATTGCACTAATTTGATTTCAAACAAGGATGCAGGCACTTGAAACAAGAGCTAACAATAAAATTGTCCTTCAGTGGCAGAAAATGTCCATACTGTATGTTGTTTATAGCTTGAATGTTATACTCCTAGCTTTAAGAGGATAAGAAAATGAAAGAGTGAGGTTAAAGTGATACTAAAATCTTCTCGAGTCTTGAGCACGTCTGGCTCCTCCCTCCTATTGGGTTCCCCCATAGCAAACAGGCACGTTCCTCAGCCCCGGGTCTGTGTGTCCATTCATACACCGTGCCCCAGCTTGGCTCCGCCCCCTCCGCTGATTGGCTCACTGGCTGTATTTGACAGCATTGGGAACCAATGGCTTCCACTGCTGCCTCAGCCAATTAGGAGTGAGAGTCCCTGGAACCGAGGCTCTCATGGACATCGCTGAATCAAGAAGGGACTCAGGTAAGTGTTAGGGGGGCCTTGGGGGTGCTGCTACACACAGAAGGTTTTTTATCTTCATGCATAGAATGCATGAAGGTAAGAAACCTTGAAAAACTACTTTAATGCACTAATAGATTTCTTTAATCGCACAACGTGTTTTTTTTTTATAGCTAAAAAGCAAGAGATTAGAATATAATTTATGTATGCCTAAGAAAACAATTGTTAGAAGGTTCCAAATCGCTTTGTATGTACAGTATTTTAGTAATACCTTCTACATTGTTCTTGTATGTCTGTCTACAGTTCAGATGTTGTGGAGTTGCGAACTACACTGACTGGTTTGAGGTGTACAACACCAGCCGTGTCCCAGATTCCTGCTGCTTGGAGTTCAGTGAGAACTGTGGCCTACACTCCCCAGGAACATGGTGGAAAGCGGTAAGGGCAACCATATACACCAGTGCATGTTTACTATGACTTACGCATGAAGATTAAATTATTTTATTTGCCAGGTAAAATGTACCATGCTATGTACTAACTATAAAAAAGCACCCATATCTTAGACATAAATCGTTAGACAAAGAAAACCTAATCAACATACTTTATGTATACTGATAGCATATTCACATGTACATATAACTATTATTATAATTTCCCATGCTGCTGTACATCCCCAAACTGTGGGCCTTTGCTTGTCGTTATATGGACATTGGGGCACTATTTCTTCCACTTTCACAAAGGGGCACTATTTCTTCCACTGTCACAATGGGGCACTATTTCTTCCACTGTCACAACGGGGCACTATTTCTTCCACTGTCACAACGGGGCACTATTTATTCCACTGTCACAACGGGGCACTATTTATTCAACTGACACCAATGATGAAACACTATTTATTCCACTGACACAAATGATGGAGCATGATTTCTTACACTTACTCCAACAATGAGTCACTATTCCTCTCCGATACCAACAATGGCCACTATTCCTTCTCACACTGACCAAAGGTAGTAGGTAATTTTTTTACTCGTGCTAACCTAAGGGCAGCATGAGGTAGGAGCTTGGGGGTGCTGAAGCACCCCCATAGCACCTCCGAAATTCCCATGCCAGTTCTTGTATGTGTCAGTGCTTTTTTATTATATCTGCAAATCCAGTATCAATGCCAGGAAGCTGGGGACTCTTTTTTTTTTCCTGTGGAGGGATACAACTGCTCCGGCCACATTATGCAATAACCTTTACTGAGTCCTGGCAAGCTTTTTTTAGAGGCGGATTGATACACAGCCTCTCTGCTGCCTCCTCAGCCAATAGGAAAGCTCTGAAGCTCTGAGCTCTGCACTCTGTACATAGTACATTCCTGAGCTCTGCACTCTGTACGTAGTACACTCCTGAGCTCTGCACTCTGTACGTAGTACACTCCTGAGCTCTGTACATAGTAAGCTCCTGAGCCCTGCATGCTATACGTAACACACTCCTGAACCCTGCATGATGTATATAGCATCCCCCTGAAGCCTGCACTCTGTATGAAGCATCCTCCAGAACCTTGCACTCTGTATGTAGCATCCTCCTAAACCATGCAGTCTGTATGGAGTATCCTCTTGAACTCTGCCCTCTGTATGTAGTATCAACCTGAGCCCTGCACTTTGCACGTAGCCTAGCTAGTGCCCTGTGTTCTGTAGGTAGTACACTCCTGAGCCCTGCACTCTGTACATAGTACACTTATAAATTCTGCACTCTGTACGTGGCATCCTCCTGAACCCTGCACTCTGTACACTGAACACTCCTGAGCTCTGCACTCTGTATGTAGCATCCTCCTGAACTCTGCACTCTATATGTAGCATCCTCCTGAACCCTGCAGTCTGTACGTAGAATCCTCCTGAATCCTGCATTCTGTACGTAGCATCCTTTTGAACTCTGTGCTCTGTATGTAGCATGCTCCCCAATCCTGCACTCTGTACGTAGAGCATTTCTGAAAGATGCACTGTGCATGTAGTATGCTCCTCAACCCCGCACTCTGTATGTAGCCCACTACACACTCCTCAGCCCTTCACTCTATGCACAGCACAATCCTGAACCCCACACTCCTGGTTTTTAACAATGCCCCTTTAAGACCCTTCCCCTGTTAGTACAGATTGGGCAGAACCACCATTTGATGCAGTATGTCCCCGCCCCCCTCCCAGTGGGGGAAAGGGGGTCATTTGTATTGTGGTGGGAGCGTGGTTGAGATCCTGCACCTATTCTATGCAAAATATTCTCTGACCACCAGTATACAGGGGCACACTGACCCCCAGAATGCAGGGCTACTGGCTACCAGTATATAGAGGACATACCAAATCAAATGAAACTTGCAACCAAACAAAATCTCAATAGCAATAACTAGAGAATTTTTTTAGCTGGTTGCGGCTAGCATTGATATGTGTTCTCGCATCTAACGTGAATCAATGAAAGCTAAAAATGCAGCGCAACCCTTTACTTCCTCTATAACATTGTGCAAATGGATTTGTAAGTGCAATGGTAAAATGTATATATAAATATTCAATACAAATCAACCAATGTATTGCAATATATTCGTGGTGGTGTCACCCTCTCTGCAAAAATATTTTGAGAAATTGCAGAGCTGCAATGTGCAAATAATGGTGAAACCCCCTATGTACAATAATAATAGAAGAGGTGCACCCAGTGTATTAGAACACAGTAGTGATCATGTCACCTTCTCTGCAAATTTTAAGAATCTTAATAAATGTAAAATCGATGTACATATTGTACAGTTATTATTATGATATATATGGGGTTTCTTCACTATTTGCACATTGCAGCCCTGCAATATTACTTAACTTTTGCAGAGAGGGTGACACCATCACTACTATGTTCTACTACATTGGCTGATTTGCACCTTTGCTATTATTATTATACGTAGGGGATTTCACCATTGTTTGTACATTGCAGCTCTGCAATTTGTCAAAATATTTTTGCAGAGAGGGTGACACCAGCACTACTATATTGCAATACATTGGCTGAATTGCACTCTATAATCATTTTAAAATTGTATAGTCCATTTTACAATTTCATAGAGGAAGTGTAAAGTTGTGCTGCATTTTTTTGTTTTTTATTGATATACAGAGGAGGGGCCAACTGATTGCTATACTGCTGGGGGTTTAATATTGTGCAATGTTGGGGGTTAATTAATGTGTGATGCTGGAGGTTCATTACTGTGATGTGCTCAGCAATTATTGTGTGCTGTTGCGGGTTAATGTGACCTGCTGTGGGTTATTTACAATGCAATGTTGGGGGCTAATAGTTGTGTAATTTGAAGGGCTAATTGCTGTGCAATGTTTAGGATTAATTGTTCTGCAATGGTGGTGGGGTTAAATGACTGTGCCATGCTGAGGGTTAATTAATGAACCCTGGTTAATTACTGTGCTGTGCTAAGGGTTAATTTTTGTGTCCTACTGTGAAGTGCTGGGAGTTATTTTGCTGTGCTGGGGATTATTGCTGAATTTTGACAGCTATGGGTTATGGATATGGGTTTTCATTTCTGGCCCCAGCTGGGCTTATTTTAATCCGAGAGTCTCCTCAGTTCAACCCCAGGTCTTATTTAGTCTATACAAAGGGGGAAAAGTGTTATACTACAAATCGTAGATCATGAAGAAAAATCCACTTGCAGGCCACGCCCACATGTCCATGGTCGGCAGCATGCTTCTCGCACTGCATTAGCACCCCTACTCATACCTCAAGCACCAGCATAGCACCCCAAAAATATGTCTGAAGCCGCCCCTGTGCTGACCTCCACCATAGTTTACTCCCACTGACAAGTTATGCCAGGGAACTTTTACTTCCGGTAGCACCAGGCTGCTCTCTCTAAGTCTCAAGGGCAGTGAACAGGCCCTTTGCTTTACAAAGTAGGGCCTATTGGCATTATTACTGCTTTTTGCATAACCTATTCTGCTTCTGAAGACAATTAAATAAAGTAACTGCAGATGAGAGTCAAAACATATAATATAATAATAATAATAATATAATTAATATTTTTATTTTATACATTTAAAACATATATGCATAATATACTGTAAATTGAAAGAAAATATAGCGAACAGCTTTTTCTGCGGTACTGTACTAATTTTGCCATATGTCATCTAAGGTGAAAATAACCCATCAAATATATTATATTAGTTATTTGCATTTATAAGAGCTTACTCTATAAATATTTGTGTTGATGTATGCAACTTTTTCTGAATTTACACTTCCTGGGAAAGGAACTTTTTTGATAGTGGTGTAATTGAGTTATTTTGTTGTTTAACTTTTTTCATAATTCCTCTTCAGTGATGGGGAAGTAGGTTCGGCGGTTTAATCAAGTTGCTTCAAAACATTTATTCATTTGGACATTGCTAATTTCTATTTCAAATCTGTATGAAGAGGATGAAATATTTGTGGCAAAATGTAGAGAAACAGCAATAACTTATTCAAAAATAAGGTTTGGCATTTAAAAATATATATATTGTTTCATTCCAGCCTTGCTATGAGACTGTCAAAATTTGGCTTCATGAGAATCTTCTTGCAGTTGGGATTTTTGGGCTTTGCACAGCTCTTGTACAGGTGAGTTTGATCTGGATCTCCTTAACCACTTAAGCACCCTCTTCATTACAAGGCCGTTTTTCAGTTTTCAGGACTGTGATCCTTTGACAATTACTGCAACATAATAAATGTATTGTAATGAATTTGCACTGTGATAACACGTGTGGCCACTGGCAAAGAAGGTTTGATATACCCAAACCTAAACCTAAAGTATTGTAAAATGATGCAATGCCAGTGAATATAACAAGAACATACAAAAAAAACAATTAAACAGTGTTCAACATGCCAAACATGATGTCTCTTAAATCAGAGTCCATATATATTCAGATAAAAAGATCTTCCACCATGAATACACCAAGTGCCACCATCGTCTCAGTGCTGACGTCACGCTGCTGCATGATCCCGGGTCATCAGTGGCTCTCTCAGCAAATTTTTACTGTGTTTTTCCGCTGTCTCATTGTTTTAACTGGATGACTGGCTCCAGTAAAGCCTTCATTTAAACTACTACACTATTGCTGACTTCCTGTTGGCTCTTTTGTGAGCTCTCTTTGTTCCAATGGGAGTTGCCTTTTGCTGCTGCCTTAGAGGAGTGAAAGTACATACACCTTGTGAGGATTTGTGCCTGAGATATTGCTGTGTCTGCTGTACTTATTACAGCCTATGGTTTGGTGTGTGTGCATTTGATTAAGGTGGTGGCACTCAGTCAGGGCCGAATTTCCCATTAGGCACTGTAGGGATGATCCTACAAGCACTCTTCTTCGAGGGGCACCCGCTGCACCCGTCTGGAGAGAGCGAGAGAGAATTTTGCACGTCTTTCCACAGGTTTGGGGGCACAAACAGGTGCAGGCATTTTACTTATGCAACTGCTCCCCATTCTTATCACCCTCCTGTCATTCTCCTCCCAGGCTACATGTAAGATGGATGGAGCTCAGTGTGAGCAGAGCTGCGGCATCCACCCTACAATATAAGTTAATGGGATGATGGGACGTGCACCGACTGAGGAATCACTCTCCTCCATGACAGCAGCCTCTGGACAGAATGTGGTGCCATAAAACTGTGATCCTATGACAGGTGATTGTCACGATCGTGGTGTCAGACCCCAGACCTTCTCACCAAATTCGTGACCGAAGGGCTAACCGATCTACAACCGCGATGTGACGTGCGTAACAATGCCACACCCAGCTGCACCCTGCACAACGATTTTCCAGCTAATGGATACCGATCGATGTGCCAGCAGCTTGAATCGATTGTTACTGGGTCAGGTTAATTACGCAGTTAACCCCTTCACACTGCCACCACCTCCTTTTTGATAAGAGGAAACTCGGCGTTCAGCTATAACACTATAATGGTTGATATAATCGACTGCATAACCTGGTTATAATACAGGCCTGTTATACAGAGGGTTAAAACAAACAGTAGCGTCTCTTTAAAGACAGGGATTCGTAAAGTGCAATTAAGAGCTATATAAACAGTTCAACACTTTCAGAAAGAGAGATTTATTACTAAAAGGGTCAAACAGGTGCAATAAAAATATTTACAGAGAAGATGTAACTAAGATAAGTATATATACATAGAAAACAGCACAGCAAAGAGATAACAGGGAGAAGTTAAAGGGTTAAGTTACTTGCTATTAAGCCTTGGATGTAAGCAGATCACGTTTCAGAGTGAAAGGCACATGTCTCCCCAGGTGGTATATTGATGTTAAAAATGGGAGATGTCTTCAAACTTAACTCTTAGGCTTGGCAGCCTGCTTTAAAGTTTCCCAGCAGGGGGTGGTTCTGAAGTAAAAGACCAATCCCCTGTTTAGGGAGGGATCGTCAGGCAGAACCATAAACTGGAGCCCACATCTTTCATAATTCATATTCTGGTCCATAACTTTCCATCTGCACAAGCGACAGTCCACCTGCGGATATATTATTATGCAGACAAGTCTGAAAATTATTTAGATATGAATTATGAAATGATATATTGCACGGTTCACAAGTTCTATGTTTCAGCTTCCCTGATGGTCCGAGATAAGCGAGTGACCCATCAAACTGTTCGCCTGCTCATTGGCCATCTGACGAGGTGTCTGGTTTTTATGTAAGTCTCTCATATTCCAAGATATGAGACATAGGGGAAAAATTGATTTGAGAAGTGTTCATCTAATTCTGTCACCTATGCTGAGCTAGGTTTATTAGCTCAGAGTCCCTTTCAACTCCTGGGAAGGCTTGGCTATCCCTTCACGAGGCGTGAAATTACACAGGTACTTTGGCCAGGGAGACTCCAGCTCTCTTGGGAAAGCTGGTCCTATCTCTTCCTAGGTGAGAAAGGGTACAGCTTTCACAGACATCTCGGCACCTAGCTAGAGATTTCTTGGCCGGCTAGTAACCCATGGACAGTACACACACACACACACTGGCCAGATGTCTCCTCTCAGTGAGAGGGAGGAGTGGGGGAAGGATAAGGGAGAAATATATGTGTCAGGACAGTTAATCCCTTAGCCAAGATGGAGGTTGAAACCAAAATGGTTGAACCGCGTCCATCTCTGGGTATACGCTGTTATAGTGATCACCCAGCAATCCCCACACTGAGAACCGGTTAATGACAGCTCTGCTTGCTTTAAGACTGGGAAGGATCCTCCCTCAGAGCGAGTCTACCTCTCATGTGCAGGGGCTGTAAATGACTGCTGGCTGCCCTCATCTTCTACCTCTAACTCCTCCAGCATCACCTTCCCTCTCTTGTCTGCCCAGCGCCAGCAAATATCAAAAAAGTTATCCAATTCACCTGCCTCCTCTATCCCATCAGATCAGTCACTGCAGATTACAGAATCCTTCCTTCTATGGATTGATCGCATACACTCTGCTCCTTCCCTGACAGCGATATCTGATACAGTCATCCCCAGCTGTCATCTCATCCAACAAGTCCCAGGCTATGCTTGCATGTATCAGATGGAGAAGCCCTGCCATCATTTGCATTAGTTTTGTCCCTTCTCCTGAGGTCTTTCACCTTGCCAAGGTAAGGTTCCTTTCAGAGTACCCCAGCATCCTATGCTGTCTATGACCACTGCTTTCTGATCCCCTCCTTAGTGGACCTTTAAAAGAAATAAACAGTGTCATGATGTTTCATTTTTATTGGATTGCACCAGATCAGCCCTGATGAGGAATCCTATATGTGGATGCTGGAGCCTGTTTTGTGTGAGATCAAACACCCATGGAAGTGATGATGCAGCAGATAGGTTGTTGTTGATGAGAAGAAGTAGTGTACGGGACTCTGATGCAGGAGGGAACAGTGCGGATCCTGATGTAAAGGGAAATGCTGCTGACTGTGATGTAAGGGGGGGTTGGTGATCAGAGACCACCTTGCATCAGAGTTCTGGCCTTGCACTCAGTGTTTTCATCACACTACAATGATCTGCTGGATGGTGGAAGATATTTTTTATTTGAATAAATATAGACTTTGATTTAAGGGAGACTTCACATTTTAAACACTGTCTATTTGTTTTTTCTAGTATGTTTTTGTTATATCCACTGGAGCCGCATCATTTCACGATATTGTAATTACTGTAACATGCAACACTGTAATCAAATTGGTATATATATATATATATATATATTATAATATTTTTTTTTTATTTATTTATTTTGTGACTTCTGAGTTTAGTCTCTCTGTGAATAACCACAGTGATCCTAAGGTACAGAGCCATTCAGATCGGCTCTTTACACAGTGTCTGTGAATTGAGCTGTTTGAGAATGGCTCAATTCACTAGTTTTACTGAAAGCAGTGGCTGCCTGACTGTGCTTTATCCAGTGCCATTTATAAATGGCACTGGGTAAATAAACATCCACCAATCTGCTATTTATAGATGTACCATGGTAGAAAAGCAGTTAAACTAAAGACAGTCATAGTAAAATACTGGTGGCACATATGGTTTGCATCATACACTGGTTCCAACCAGCATCAAATAAGAGATGGCTTTCACTCAAGCAATCTTACTCAATTTGTTTATTGGGAGGCTTACCTTGGTTATTCCAAGACGCTCCCAGATCTTTCTTCACTCATCCAATGATTGGGGCCACCCTTCAAGTGCCAGGTTACTCACAGGCACCGCACTGGCTGCTGCAGGACCATCACCTATGACTCATGTAATCTCCCACCAATCTTTCAATCTGGGAGAGGTGGATGGGTCCTTTCCGAAGGGAGATTTCTGGTCCAATGGCCATTGGCATCTTCTTTCCAGCATTCAAAATTTGTTTGATACACCTATTTTACGAAAATGAAATGTAATGCGCTAACTCCTCATCAAAAGTAAATAAAACTCAAATAATAAGCATCATTCCACAATAAATCAACTGTGAAAAAGTAGTAGTCCAATCCCAAATTCAAAATGTCCCAATAATGTGCTGTCAATCACTTACCATATTATATTATATATATATATATTATATATACATATATATTATATATACTACATAGTATAATAGGTCAAATGTGTTTTGTTGGAATATATATCCTTCATATTGCGATAAATCCAAATATATCTTCATTCAGCCATGGCTGCTTAAGTAAACTACACACTAAGTGAACTAAACATATGCACTCACATTGAACAGAACACAACGTGCTCCACAACAACGTGTGTCAGTATTCACTTTGTCCAATATGTGCAATAATCCATAGTGCTTTCTGTCACCAGTAAGTGTACCATGCACTGACCTTCTTCCTTGACCTATGTAGAAAATAGGTCACAAGCACTTTAACCGTTGATCAATCTCTCCTCATCCACTGCTATCCTTTAGTGGCTATTTCCTTGGTACTGGCCCTTTAAGAGACTCCAGAGTTCCCACTAGGGTGGTATATGCTCAAGGGAAAGGACAATTCATAGTGCACAATATATAGAAAGTATTTGCGAGCGCAGGTTGAATGTACAAGCAGCTGGCATATACAGGCAAACTTCTGCACCTCCAATAGACAATAAAAATAATAAATATGCAGCGCTAGAAAAATGACATAAGATACACAATAATAGTATTGATAAAACTAAATGCATATATAGTGAGCGCTGCTGAGGCGCATAGATAGTGAAGTGAAGATTATGTCCTATTATGACGTTACAATGTGTCAATGAAGCATAGAGTTGAGTGACAAAAGTGAATATTTCAATCAACTTATATAACAGTCCATAAATGGGGGTGATCCGTGCTCCGTGCTGGTAACTTCGGGTGCGGTGAGCCAATGAGACTATGCACTTACCAGAAGCACATAATATATGCGCAAAAAGTATCCTTTATAGGTACATCTGGGTCTGGTCTAGGGCTGCGGGGTCATCAGGCTCAAAGTGGACACATGGGATGATACTGCTTATACACAAGGGTCACACTCCGCTCACATAACCAACAGAACAGCTCCAGGTAATAGATAAATATGCAGCGCTAAAGAGCAAAAAGTCTCATATAGGCAAATAATGTGGAGGCGCTGATATGAGCGCAAAAGTTGATGCAGTGAGATCACGTCTATGGGTGATGCAGTTATATCAACATAACAGTGCTAGTAAACCCAATCATGAGATTATAACGTCCATAAGGTATGGTAATCCTTACTTCGTAACTCGCAATATTGGTGCCAGAATCTGGTAAAGTGATGCACTTACCAGAAGTACATATAATATGTGCCTTATATGTATATCCTGAATGGTGGGGTCATCGGGATCTGGTCTAAGGCTGTAAGGTCATCAAGCTCAGCAGTGGACACTCAAGATGATGGCTCACACTCGGGGGTCTCACTCCGCTCACCGACTCCTCAAGCAGCCATTTAATACTGGCTACACGCTCCCAAATGGCTCCACCTTATGAGGCTCACAGTAATCCAACCAAAAAACAAAAATGGTTCTAATAATGTAGTAGGTTTATTATGTTTTGAAGTAAATCCAGGTAAAAAAGAGAGAAGCTCACATATAGTTGTAAGTTGTAATACGGGATGACTTGGATACTTACAAAGCACTTCCAAAGAACCCATTAACTGGACATAAAAAGGAACTATTTATCTATATCTTTTATTTTGAGGTGTTGAGGTTTTACCTTTTTATGCTAGCTGCTTTCTTTAGTGATTATTACATTGTGCTCACATTATCTTTTTATACATAGCTCCAGGTAATACTCCAGGTCCAGATGAGGTTCCACCTTGTAAGGCGCAAAATAACCAAGCCAGGGAACAGAAGGTACTGATAGTGTAGTATGTCTTTATTCAATGGGAAACGAACACTCCAAATGTAAACAGGTAAAACTCACATGTGGTATAGGTATACTGTACAAAGATGGCCACCGGCCTTGCTCGCTGCTGTGTGCGGCGTGACGTCACTCCAGTGGGCTCTCTAATGCGTTTCGTGCACCAGCACGTTATCAAAGGGGTAAGCACACCCGGAGGACGTCAAGTTTTAAATACTACACCGCGCATACGGATGCGCACTCGTCACATAGAGAAATGTGCGCATGCGTGAAATTGTGTCACACTACAATTGTCCGCATGCGCGGTCGGATGACAGGAACAATTATGATACGTGACTTCCTGTCTCGGAGCACCGCATATTAAACGGAGAGAGAATAGTAGATTGCCAATTTAGCTACCTAACTGGTTATATGAAAAAGATAGCATGCTACCAAGGGGTAAAGAGAATTATTATGAGGATGATATTGTAATAAAGTCCACAGGAAATCAAAAATAAAGGTTAGCTGTAATGAAGACGAGCCACATGATAAGAACAAGGTAGATAAATAAAAAGAGGACTCCATTTTACTGTGGACCGAAGTATTGGTAGTATATTGTGGGACTTCTAGTCTCAGCACAATTGTAAAGTGCAAATATATTAATAAATAATTAAAAAAGGTAATGTATAAAGGATAAAATTGGCAATCTATAAATACATATATATAATATCATAAACAATATTAATGCATAAAAGTAAGTAAGAATAATGAATAGATATAAGAATGATTATAGCTAAAAACAAATATTGTTATGATAATGACAATGTATATCATAAAAAATAAAATAATATATAAAACATTGGTTGTACAACATATAACGGAGACTGGATGAGTAAATTAAACTTGTGCACATAAACAGCTAAAAACTTCAATAACTCCATTAATAACCAAAACTAAATGAGACCAACTTCTGCACATAAATTATTAAAAACAAGGTGCATGAATATATAAAAAAGGTAATAATAAAATATAATAAATTATAACAACGATCTTAAAAAAAGGGAATAAAATGATACATTTAAATAAAGACTTAAATAGATATGGAATAGAATAGGATAGAATTCAGCTGTTATCGATGAAGCAGTTTAAATCTAGATCTATGTTGAGGCCATATGGGGACAGGGATTTAAGTTCTACAATCAACTTTGTTTCCAATTGGGAAACGGCTCTCCTTTTATGCCCCCTCTCCATTGTGGCTTAATAAGATCTATGCCGGTGAATGTAAGATGGGTAGGATCTCTACCATGACAATCTGGGAAATGTTTGGAGAGTGAGTGCTCTTTATAACCCTTCTTGATATTATAATAGTGCTCCCTGAGCCTATCCCTCACTCTTCTTGTGGTTCTGCCCACTTACTGCGTATTACAAGAACATTCTAATAAATAAACCACGTGTGTACTGTTACATGTAATGAGCGGGTTGATTTTATAAGTCTTTCCCAAGGTATTAGACTTAAATTTAGCAATCTTTCTTTTATGAGAGCCATTATATCGACAGGCTATACATCTATTACATGGGTAAAAGCCACTTAATCCAAAAGATGATGACAGACTACTAGGGGGGTCAACCACATTGGATGCCAATGTGTGTCTTAGGGAGGGGGCTTTCTGGAAAGTGATTTCCGGACGATCAGGCAGCACTTCCCCTAATACGGGATCATTTTTAAGAATGGCCCAATTCTTTTTAATAATTTTAACCACATCCTTGTACTGAGTAGAAAAGTTTGTGACGAACGGACAGAAACGTTCAGATCTGCTTTTATTCCCTGGTGTTAGCAATTCAGATCTATTCAGGGCACCAACTTCCTCAATAGTATTATTAAGGACTTCCGTATTATATCCTTTTTCTAAAAATCTAGTTTTGAGAATCTCTGCTTGATTTTGATAATCAGATAAATTAGCACAGTTTCTACGTAGTCTTAAAAATTGTCCCTTTGGTATATTATTCAACCAAACCGGATGGTGACAACTGTCTATAGGTAGAAAACTATTCCTATCCGTGCTCTTGAAGTCGGTTTTTGTTTGAATAGAAGTGCCATCATTTATTAACCATTTCAATACCGTGCAATTTTACACCTTCCTGCCCAGGCCATTATTCAGGTTTCAGCGCTCTCACACTTTGAATGACAATTGCGCGGTCATACAACACTGTACCCAAACTAAAATTTTATCATTTTCTTCACACAACTAGAGCTTTCTTTTGGTGGTATTTAATCACCATTGGGGTTTTTATTTTTTGCTAAATTAACAAAAAAAGACCAAACATTTTGAAAAAAAAACACATTTTTCTTTGTTTCTGTTATAAAAGTTTACAAATAAATAATTGTTCTTCATAAATTTAGGCCGAGATGTATTCTGCTACATGTCTTTGGTGAAAATAACCCAAATTAGGATGTATTATTTAGTTTGTAGGAACGTTATAGAGTTCACAAACTATGGTATAGATCTGAATATTGATCAATCCTGAAGTACTGACAGCCAATCTAATTTCTTGAGGTCCAAGAATGTCAGAATAGTACAGATATCCCACAAATGACCCCTTTTTGCAGAGTAGACAGTCCGACGTACTTCATAAGAGGCATGGCGAGTTTTTTGAAGTTGTATTTTTATGTCATAATTTTTCGGAAAATGAAAAAATTAAAAAAATTATTTTCACTATTTTTTTTTTACATACTGTCACCAGTGCAGTACATCGTCGTCATATAACTGGCATGGCGGTTAACAGGGACACTGACTGGTGACAGTATGAAAAAAATATATATATATATATTTTTTTTTTTTTATTATATTTAATTTTTTTTAATTTTTTTTAAGATTTTTTCTTCATATTTTACTATGACCAAAGTAGTACAATGTTACCATAGTAACACTGTACTACTTTGGGGAAGTGATCAGTATTTTTTTTTTTTTTTACACAATTTGCTTATAGCAAAGAATTACTTTGCTATAAGCAAGCATTTACCTGAATGAAATCGATTCATTCAGCTTTTTTTTTTTTTTTTCTGTGCTTAGCTGTGATTTGGTCACAGCTAATCACATGACATGTGCATGTGATTAGCTGTGACCATTCACAGCTAGGCACTAGTATACAATGGATGGCATCATAACGCAGATCCCGCTGCTGCGCCGCTCTGCATTACCGCAAACGGCGCATGTGCGGGAGCACGCCAAATGGCGTGTACCCGGAATGAAGAGGCACATCTGAAGCCGCCAAACGGCCATTGGCCGGGCGGCTAATGGTTGAAACCAGATCGAGGAAGCTAATTTATTTAAAATCGTATTCAAAAGATAATTTAATATTAAGATAGTTGTGGTTAAGAGTAGTAAAAAATTTTTTAAAGAAAATTCATCACCTTGCCATAAAAAAAAAATGTCATCTACATGTCATCTAATGTATGTACCGCAGTAAAATATAAGGGAGGGCCAATCACGTGAATATATAAGATCCTCCTCCCATCTCGCCATGAACAGATTTGCTAGGCTGGGAGTGAACTTTGCTCCCATCGCAACGCCCGTAATTTGTAAATCAAATGCATGGTCAAACCAAAAGTAGTAGCGATGCATAGCAAAATTGAGCAAATCTAAAATAAACATCTTTTGTCACCTGGGAATATCTGTAGTAGTGTCAAAGTAAAATTTAACTGCCTCCATACCGTCCTCGTGTTTGATGCTGCTGTACAAGGCAGAAACATCAGCGGTAACCAAATATGTCTCTGTAGTGATTTTAAAATTTTTCAGGTCTACCAGTATTTGTTTTGTATCCCGCAGATACACAGGGGTGGTAGTGACTAGGGGTTGCAGGAAAAAATCCACATATACCCCAATACGGGAACATAATGATCCGATACCACTAATTATTGGTCTTCCAGGCGGACAGACAGGGTCCTTATGGATCTTGGGGAAGCAATATAAGACAGGTAAACTTGGGGCTGCTGGATATAAAAAGGCCTTTTCTTTTTTTTATTTATCACTCCTCCATCAAAACCTTGTTTAATTAATTTCTTAAGTTCTTTTTTATATATGATTAAAGGGTTCTTTGGGAGTGGTTTATACGTCTCTGTGTCATCAAGGATCTTATGAACTTGAATCATATAGTCCTTTTTGTCCATTACAACAACCCCACCGCCTTTATCCGCCGATTGGATAACAAGATCTTTATTAGATAAAAGTGACTTAATACTCTTATTAATCGAGTGTTGGTTATTAAAATTTCTCACCCTAATTTTTTCTAAATCACTTAAAACCGTGCTCTTAAAAATATTAATGTGTGAATGTGCAGGTGGATTGCAGGCATTCTTGGGATTAGAAGCCTTAATGCCTCCGCAAGTGCCATTAGTCACATCACGTGTGAGAGGAGTATTAAGGAAGTACCTTTTAAGCGCCAATTAGGACTGTACTTATGAATATCTATATAATATGAATATCTATATAAGTGTGAAATTTGTCCAATCTTTTATATGGATTAAACTTTAGTCCTTTGTTAAGCAGGCTTAGTTCATTATCAGTGAGGGGAACTTTACTGAGATTAAAGATACCATTTTCTACTAGAGTCTTCTCTTTTTGGGATCCATTAATCCTTTTTCCTCCTCATTTTCCTCTGTACGGACATTTCGCTTTCTTGCTGGACCTACCCCTAAAAAATTACTTTGTCAGGGGTGTGGTGATGCTGCCATGGAATTGGAGTTAGCGTTAAAGTTATTGTGTCTAAAATTACCACCTGTATTGTTAGATGAATGGTGTTGATTAGTATTGGGACCATTATCCCATCTATAATGTTGGCGTCTTTGTTGAAAACCACTTCCTGATTGGTTATAAGAATCATTATCCCTTTGATTGGAGAACTGCCGATAATTATGTTTTGGTCTATTATTACCCCTTCTGATATTATTTGGAAAGGATATATTATTGGGATAGTGGGTATCATATTCTTCCTAGGATCTCTCCATGAGACTTTTCTTGGTCTCGATCGTCTAGAGTTATCCTGAAAATTGGGGTAATTGTAATTAATAGGTCTCATATTGGGGTGATGTTGGCTAGGGTGTAGTCTAATATCCCGCATTCCAACTTCCTCATCATCATTGACATACAGGCTGTCATATCTGTTGTAGTGGGGACATTATAGCCATTATCAATTTTAGATGGCTTGGACAGACGTCTTGATCATGATATCCCTCTAGAAGGGGTATTCCAACCCTTGGACAAACCCTGTTGACCTGAGGTTATATTAACATCTGATGGTACTTGATGTATATTAGAGAGATCTTTATTATTAACTTTCTTAGAGATTTGCCATTTGAAAACTTCCTTTTCCTTATAATCTCTAAAATCTCTATCATATTTCTTCCTTTTCTTGTTTTTCTGATCCTTCTCAGTTTTATCCAATATTTGTTTTTATATTCTTCCTTATCTATGTAAGGGGTAAGCTTTTCACGAGTTTTATTAATCTCGTTATCTAGATCGATTATTTTTATCTTTTTGCGTAAAATCAGAAATTTGAGTAAATCCAAACCCATGTTATTGAAGTACAAGTGCCATTCTGTCTCACTGTTAATTTCTTCATATTCTGGCGGTATGTCCCACCTTAAGGATCTGGGTACCATACCTTCCTTGACATATTTTGCAAGGAAGGAGATATCTCAGAGGGTCCTTATTTCAGATGTGGCATGATTGGTTAAATGTAAGAAAATGCCATGGAGATTATCATCAATCTCATCCTGTATAAACACATCCTCTGTTATTGTGGATATTTTAGACCTAATTTCAAATATGTCCATTATGGTAATAATAATAACTGCAGCTGAACAAGGAGAGAGGTGGATAAATACACAATATATAGAAAGTATTTGCAAGCACAGGTTGAATGTACAAGGAGCTAGCATATAAAGGCAAACCTCTGCACCTCCAATACACAGTAAAAATAATAAATATGCAACGCTAGAAAAATGACATAAGATACACAATAATAGTATTGATAAAACTAAATGCATATATAGTGAGCGCTGCTGAGGCGCATAGATAGTGAAGTGAAGATTATGTCCTATTATGACATTACAATTAGAGATGAGCGAATCGAACTTGGCGAAGTGGAATTCGTTTCGAATATTAGGAAAAATTCGATTCGCACCGAATCCAAATATTAGCAAACTTCGGATGCGCGAATCGAATTTTTCCCGATCGGCCGATTTTCATCCCTTCTACAGCCGGCAAATAGTGTCCCTGCAGAGAGCTCCGCTATTTCTGACAGTTCTCTGACAGTTCCTTCACATTTACAGCGGTTGAAACATTGTATCTATTTGTTTCCATTTAGGATACAGATGTTTTTATTCGAAAACAAATAGATACAATGTTTCAACCGCTGTAAATGTGAAGGAACTGTCAGAGAACTGTCAGAAATAGCGGAGCTCTCTGCAGATACACTTTTTGCTGTACTGGAATTCTTCTTCTTTTCATTCTTCTTCTTCTTTTCATTCTTCTTCTTCTTCTTCTTCTTCTTCTTTTCATTCTTCTTCTTCTTCTTTTCATTCTTCTTCTTCTTCTTTTCATTCTTCTTTTCATTCTTCTTCTTCTTCTTTTCATTCTTCTTTTCATTCTTCTTCTTCTTTTCATTCTTCTTCTCATTCTTCTTCTTCTTCTTTTCATTCTTCTTCTTCTTCTTTTCATTCTTCTTTTCATTCTTCTTCTTTTCATTCTTCTTCTTCTTCTTTTCATTCTTCTTCTTCTTTTCATTCTTCTTTTCATTCTTCTCATTCTTCTTTTCATTCTTCTTTTCATTCTTCTTCTTCTTTTCATTCTTCTTCTTCTTCTTCTTCGTCGTGCCCCGTGACTGCCCAAATGAGTGAAGTGTGCGGTGATTCTAAGATCGACGGCACTCATCTGCATGTCATACTGACTGACAGTATTATTTCTCTTCCCCAGCAGACTCCAAGAGCATTTAAATTAAAGGTACAGTGTTCTGCACTAATATAAAGGCTCTCTGAAGCCTAGAAACCCTTTTAATAAGTTAAATTCGCAGCGAATAAATTTGCATCGAATCAAATTTCTTCCGCAAATTCGGCGAATCAGCCGAATCGAATTTTTGAATAATTCGCTCATCTCTAATTACAATGTGTCAATGAAGCATAGAGTTGAGTGACAAAAGTGAATATTTCAATCAACTTATATAAAAGTCCATAAATAAGGGTGATCCGTGCTGGTAACTTCAGGTGCGGTGAGCCAATGAGACTATGCACTTACCAGAAGGGCATAATATATGCACAAAAATTATCCTTTATAGGTACATCTGGGTCTGGTCTAGGGCTGCGGGGTCATCAGGCTCAGTGTGCTCAATTTGCACTTTACCATTGTGGTGAGACTAGTAGTCCCACAATATACTACCAATACTTTGGTCCACAGTAAAATCATGTCCTCTCTTTATTTATCTACATTGTTCTTATCATGTGGCTGGTCTCCATTACAATGGCGCCCATAGCTAACCTTTATTTTTATTTTCCTGTGGACTTTATTACAATATCATCCTCATAATAATTCTCTTTACACCTTGGTAGCATGCTATCTTTTTCATATAACCAGTTAGGTAGCTAAATTTGCAATCTACTTTCTCTCTCCGCTCCGAGACAGGAAGCGACATATCGTAATTTTTCCTGTCGTCCGCCCACGCATGCGCACAATTGTAGTGTGATGCGAATTCGCGCATGCGCACATTTCTCTATGTGACGCGTGCGTATGCGCAGTGTAGTATTTAAATCTTTGCGTCCTCCGGGTGGGCTTACCCCTTTGACAATGTGCTGGTGCACGAAATGCGTCAAGGAGCCCACCGGAGTGATGTCACGCCGCACATGGCCGCGAGCAAGGCCGGCAGCCATCTTTGTACAGCATACCTATACCGCATGTGAGTTTTACCTGTTTCCATTTGGAGTGTTCGTTTACCATTGAATAAAGACATACTACACTATCAGTATCTTCTGTTTCCTGGCTTGGTTATTTCTAGCCTTACAAGGTGGAACCTCATCTGGACCTGGAGTATTACCTGGAGCTGTTCTGTTGGTTATGTGAGCGGAGTGTGACCCTTGTGTGTGAGCAGTATCATCCCATGTGTCCACATTGAGCCTGATGACCCCGCAGCCCTAGACCAGACCCAGATGTACCTATAAAGGATAATTTTTGCCCATATATTATGTGCTTCTGGTAAGTGCATAGTCTCATTGGCTCACCGCACCTGAAGATACCAGCACAGAGCACGGATCACCCCCATTTATGGACTGTTATATAAGTTGATTGAAATATTCACTTTTGTCACTCAACTCTATGCTTCATTGACACATTGTAATGCCATATTAGGACATAATCTTCACTTCACTATCTATGCGCCTCAGCAGCGCTCACTATATATGCATTTAGTTTTATCAATACTATTATTGTGTATCTTGTGTCATTTTTCTAGCGCTGCATATTTATAATTCATAGTGCAACCCCATATAAATTTCACTCTAGTTATAATAATAAAATTCACTCACAAAAGTGTATAGATAAAAGGCATAAATATCCAATGTCAAAGAAAGTTCCTCTCACCGCACTTTCTGGTTGGCGAGATACGGGAAGTGACATTAGTAGGCTCCACCTAAACTGGGAGTGGTGGATGGATCCTTTGTGGAAGAGATATTTCTGGTCCGATGGAAATTGGCATCCTCTTTTCAGCGTTCAAAATTTGTTAAATACACCTCTCCCCTTGTGGAAAGCCATGTATCCGAGACATTTTATTTCCCATGATTGGGGCAAAGTAAGGTCCATTGCAACTCTCATTAAAGTTGAGAGACTTTGCTCTATCTCATTCATACCACATGCTGACAAATCATGCCAACCTTCCACCTCCGCAATACAAGTCGAAGTGGAAATGTGACTTATGCCCCACTTTTAGTGATCATCAACAAGAAAGAATAATTCAAACAACGCATAAGGCCTCTATATCTTGCAAACCTCAGGATACAAGCTATAAAATCTTAACGAGGTAGTATAGAGTCCCTTCGATACTGAATAAGTTGTTTCCTGAGTTCTTCACTCTGCTGGAAGTGCCAAGAGGAGGAGGGCACCATGCTTCACATTTTCTGGTCTTGCCATGGGCTATCTGCCTTTGGGCTATCTGCCACTGGGTCTTTAAACTAACGGATATACAGATGGTAATGAAAGCATCGGCCTTCCTTCTCCATTGAACATCTATGTAGCTGAAATTATACAAACGCTCTCCTTTCTTACATTTATTCAACGTAGCAAAGTCCTGCATAGCACTATGTTGGAAGCAGACCACTGCACCATTGATGCAGTGGAATTCACGTGCTCCACCGAATGTTGAGACATAATGGGCTCTCGGGCATAGGACATTCTTTGAGACTTGCTTGACACCTTTGGAATATTTTGAACTGGAATTCCATTCATGCACCCACCCGGAGTTCCCACAGTCCCCCTTTAAGCGTTGCTCTCCTGTACTACTCTTAGTTCTTACACCCTTTCCTTTCATTCCTGTACTCCCTGTCTTTTTTCCCTTCCCCCTATAGAGACTGTGCCCTGATTTGGGCTTAAATGGTACCTCATTTATACATGCAGGGGTGATCGCAGGCATGGCGGCTCTGTGAACGAGAGTTTGATGTGAAATCAGTACTTTCAATCTGATACTCCGAACAGCCTATGGAGAAGTTAGTGGAAGTATGTTATCAAGTCTTGACGAATGGTGGCTTGGGAGATGACACCTAGCCGCTACGCCCTCTACTGTATTATAACAAGTCTAGTGTATAGCTTGGCTTGTACTAATCTATTGAGAATGTACCACTTGTATGTACCCTGGAAAAGTTAAAATAAAGGATTAAAAAAAAAGTTTACTTTCTTTTTGCACATCTGAATGTACTTGATGATGATAAAGACGGCATGAAAGTATAAATGTTTTTAATTATTGAGTGATGGGTAGCAGACAGTCATTACAAGTCACTGTCCATTACTGATCACAAATGAGTGCATATAGAGTGTGGGCCCATAATGATGGCAGAATAACCAGGGTCACATGAACCATACATAAAATATATTAAATCAATCTTTAGCATGACTTTAGTTAATTTGTAGTTGGTTGTGTAATGTCAGGGAAGTCATTTTTTTTCCTGAGCACTATAAAAATATATAGCAAAGTCATTTTACCAAGACAAACATTTTCACTGTGTGAAAGTACATTGCATATTCTGGTTGCCCGAGAGTGCAGTCCTTTATTTCATATATAACATACCTTGTGCAGGAACAGTAATCCTACATAGTGGCCATAAAGAGTAAGAAGTTAAATAGTTGTTTGACCTTACCATTCATATATTTCCTGGGGTCCAGGGTGCCCTGGGCAAAGTGGATTCTAAGAGGTAAACACACTGTTTAAGAAAAGAAAATTTCTTGGCAGGTGGGGGTTGTCAGTTTGAGACAGTGGGAGTTGGTTTTCAGGTGAAGCACTTATTGGGATTTAGTACATATTTCCAATAAATCAACTAAATATTGTTATATATCAGACACATATTGAGAGAGTGCCATCATCTTACTGATACTGTATGTCAATTAATTTTTCTCTGCTTTTTTTTTTAGATCCTTGGGCTCACATTTGCCATGACAATGTACTGCCAGATGGCAAAAACTGACACTTACTACGCTTGAGACATCTACTTACCCCCCATTTCTCCCTGACCTGGTTTCATGGAGATATTCCCTGGGAGGAATTGGTGAGGTGTTCACAGCAGATCTACCTTAGTTCTTTTCTTCCTCCTCTTTTGATACCACCTACAGCCTCCAAAGTGCAAGAAGCCTCCGACACATCACTGTGTTCTCCAGGTGTGGAGTACAGGCAGCGGGTGGGGGGTGGACAAGCTGATACATGGCCCTGAGATTGGAGGCAGGACAGCGCTACTGAGACATGAAACTTGGTCTGTGAAACCCAAGACTTTGGTGGGGGGTTAGGGTCCTCTGTGTTTTTGGGATCTGGCCTAATTATAAATTTGTCCAGCTCAGCTAAGAAATGGAGTTTCTACTTTTCATCATATAACTTTGAAAGCACCCATGTCCCTGGAAATGCTACAGTATTTCAAAAGAACTGAACAATGCATCTAGCTGCATACCATTTCGATGACCTGTGAAAACAGGTATCCCTACCACAGCTCATAGTTTACCTGCCAGAAAGAAAAGAGTATTCAGTAATATGGTGAATAAATATGCATTCAGGCACCAGAGGCTGTGACAGAGAGCATCACTACATTAGTATTGTCACTTGTGGTTTGCATACTGGATGTCTGTGGATTGTACAGTCCATTCAAATTAAAATGTGTGCAGATCTTAAAGAAAATGCTTAGCTCTTCTAAACTATTAGGGGATTACTTTTTTTTTTTTAAGTTAGCTAATCATCCAACAATCTTTTACTTTTTTTAAGTAATTATGTGTGTAAAAGTTTTTAGGTCTCCTGTAGGTTGCCAAATAATGTATGCAATCACTCATCTATGTATTTGTTATGAATTAAATTCCTAAAATTCCCCTAAAAAATGAGATACAGGAAGGTGAGCATATGAGATAGTAGACTTTGTAAATTGTACTCATAGTATTGGCTTTTGGAAATATCGATTTTAACAATGGGAAAATTTCTAATATTGCTTGTTGTTGGCAGAGTATAAAACTGGCTACTAATTTTTATAGATATTTCTAATAGACTGAAGGAGATTAGGAATAAGGTAGTCCTGTGACAGATCCACCCAAACTCTGACCCTAATTTGACCATAAATGGACTAACCATTCTGTGTCCTGACAGGCCTCTGCTTTTCAGGACCTGGTAATCTGTAACGTCCTATTGCAAATGTGATCTCCTAAGTTATTCAGTTGATACATTCTTCCATGATAACAAGCAACATGTGATCAATTAAAAGAGGGCACAAAGCATATTAAAACAGCCAAAAAAGGAGGAAAATGCAAGTAATAAATACTGTTTACAAAGTAAACTTTTTTTTAACACTAGAGTATCAAATTTGCCAGAACAATGTGCGTATGACTTAGATGATCAGCAGGAGAAATATGTAATTGTTTATTGGTGCTGTGGCATAATACATACACATTAATGGGACTATACTTTTTGGTTCATTTATCTGTGTAAAGCAAGCAGTCTTTATTTTCTGACACTTATTACATTATTTCCTGAGTTAAAATAAACCTGTTCATAGCTTAAAAGCACTAAAGTAGCAACAGGACTGCCAAGCTGGACCTAGAGTTTTCTGCACAAAGTGGTTGTAAACTTCTGAAATGAAAAATGAACAAAGCCTATCCTTCTTTAGTTTGTACTTGTCTCAATCCAAAGCACCCAGAGTGATTTCTAGCTTTTCTCTCCTTCCTCTGCTATCTGCCTGAGTCACTTCTGATCATTTATCCTGACACCAAACAATCCTGGGAGATAGCCCTGCCTCTCCTCCAGAACACAGCAGCTGATTTACAGCCTGAGCTGTGCATGTTTCCCTTTGAGACTGTGTAGAGAGGGTGTGTCCATTCCCTCCATTCAGGTCTCAGATTACACTCAGCTCTGTACTGTGTGCTGTGCAGTGTGTGACATCAGATGCTTGCCTCCTGGAAGCTCAGAAATGGTTTTTTATGTGTAACCATTGAATGGCTATCAAGAAAAAATGGCTGCTGATATACAGGTACAACTTGCCTTTAGAAGCTCATAAAAGCTGTGTAAATTCTGGACTTTAAACAGATATAGAGGACAGATGGCTGCAGATAAGCAAGTACAACGTATGTAGGAAGATTTGTTTCATCTCTGTGTAGCACCTGAGAATAGTCACTTCAGTTGGTATATGTAAGGTTTTACCAACCCCTTTATTTTCCTTACGGAAACCCCCTTCCCTACCTCTCACTCTCACTATTCAGTCATGACTGTGGATAGGTTCATTCACCAATAATGAGGCACAGAGGGGTCACACTGATCTTTGATTTTGGGGCTGCATTCAATTGCTGTATAAATAGGTGCCCCAGGTTTTGGGGCTTTCATGAAGACATTAGAAGATATGTGCACTCACGTTCAGTCCTCTTTCTACTTCAATATTTCTAAGCAGGTTTATTTCAGATCATACGTTTTTTTATATTGGCAATATAGAAAAAAAGAATGTTTACTTTCAAATGTCTAACTTGCTAACATTTAAATGCAGAGTTTGGCCAAACCAGGTGGTGAAGTCATATCTTGCCTTACAGTTGTATAATAATCGTCAGATATTGTAGAAAGTCAAAAGTGTGCAATGTACATTCTATTATTCTTGGTAACGCATCTGTGGCCATCTCTGGTGTGTTTATAGCAGTCTGTTTTACAGCCGCAGGATAATGTCACAATAAAATAAACATGTAGGTAGAAACAAAGTCTTTCCTAGCTGAGAGAGACAAACATACAGAGATTGACATTAGGGGAGGACTGTGCATTTCTAACTCAATTCCTAAAAGACTGCCAAGCTCTGGTTTGTTACAAATTGTAATTTCAAGCAGAGTTTCTATTTTACTGTCACCTCTCCCAGCTGGATACTTACAAGTCATAGCACACGGTCCTATTTCATCAGGTAAGGCAGCTAGGGTTTCTATCAGTGTTTCCATTGATACTATAGCACTTATGGTTGAGTTTTATACAAAAGCATTAACAAGTCTCCGCTCCTGCACCACCCCAGGTACATCAGATCAGCTCAGTCTTTGGTGGTGCTGGAGAGGTAACATTGCTTCTATCTTTTTCATTTTTTGCACATGTATAATGCTTCCTGGAAAGATCCCTGTAGATTTTCTCACTGTGTCTCTATTTTCCATGTATATACTTATATACATAATTTATGCAAGAAGTATAGTGAAAAGATTTGTTCTAATAAAATGTTTATCAGAAGCATTGTGTGTCTTTTATTGGAGTATTTTGCATAACAGACCTCTCTGTAAGTCTTGTGTTATTTTGTCATATAAAAAATAATCTGTTGGCATTTGAGAGGTTTCAGCTACGTGTGTGTGTGTGTGTGTATGTATGTGTATATATATATATATATATATATATATATACACACATAGTTGCAAGAAAAAGTATGTGAACCCCTTGGGATTACGTGGAGTTTTGCATGAATTGGGCATAAAATGTGCTCTGAACGTCATCTAAATCACAAAAATAGAAGAACACAGTCTGCTGAACATAATACTACACAAACATTAGATGTTGCCATGGTTTAATTGCACATAACATGTAAACATTCACAGTGCAGGGAGGAAAAAGTATGTGAGGCCTTAGCTTAATGACTTCTCCCAGAGCTAATTGGAGCCAGGAGTGAGCCAACCTTGACTCCAATCAGTGTGATGATATTGGATGTGTTGCTGACAGCTGTCCTGCCCTTAAAAAACACACACCTGTTTTGCATTTGCTGGTTTCAAGAAGCACTGTCTGATGTGAACCATGCCTCGCAGAAAAGAGCTCTCAGAAGACCTACGATCAAGAATTGTTGACTTGCATGAAGCTGGAAAGGGTTACAAAAGTATCTCCAAAAGCCTTGATATTGACTTGCATATATATATACATATACACTTGTTCTAAGGGAAATGAGATGTATAATACAGTGTGAAGCTACTGTCCTATATACAGTCATCAGTGTGCCTGTAAATGGGGTTCCCATAAAAATGCATCTTTGAAATACAGCGCTCTGCTACTGCATGGCAAATCCTGCACTGCCATCTTTCTTTATTGCATCATAAGGAGCCTGCTGTCTCTTCGGCGTATTTACAGATGATACGCCAAGGTACATGTACAGTGTTTTGGAACTGGCCCAGAAGGTGTAAATGTGTGCAGTTCAGGGCCGAATATATGAAAAAAGGTATGAATAAAATATATATGCCATTGTGAGAAAAGGGGTAGGGGAAAATATATGGAAATGTTTAAGAAAGAGGTCACACCACACTTTTCACTTATTTATTTGTAAAAAAATTTGATAACTATATATAATTTTCCTTTTTCCTTCCACTTCACTATTATGTGGCACTTTGTGTTGGTCAATCACATAAAATCCCAATAAAATACATTTACGTTTTTGGTTGTAACATGACAAAATGTGGAAAATTTCAAGGGGTATGAATACTTTTTCAAGGCATGTAGTAGCAGTAGTATTTACCAGCAGGACAAAAAACCCAGGGCCAGTGCATCCAAGAGCAGCAGCGTTTTGCCAGAAAAAACGCTTGGCACGTCTAAATGGGTATTACGTTAGGCACGTTTAGTGCTTGAGCATTAATTCATTTCAATGGCCAGAATAAATGATTATTCTGGCCAATTAAATGAATTAACGCCCAAGCACTTGATGATTGTAAAAGCGTTAGATACTTTTATAAGCGTCAGGCGTTTTTTCTGCAAAAACGCTGCTGCCAGGAGGAAGGCTTTTAGGACAGTATTTTTAATGCCCTGTGTGCATGAGGCCTAAATCTCTTTGCCACTGAGAGATTTAACCACTTGACCTCCAGAAGATTTACCCCTCTTCCTGAACAGGGCATATTTAGCTATACATCGCTGCACTAATTTAACTGGTAATTGCGTGGTCATACAACACTGTACCCATACAAAATTTATATCATTTTTTTCACACAAATAGAGATTTCTCTTGGTGGTATCACCACTGGGTTTTTTATTCTTTGCAATATAAACAAATAAATACCAAAAAGTTTGAAAAAAACCTATATTTTCTAATTTCTGTTAGAAAAAATATCCAATAAACTCAAATGTCAGCATAAATTTATGCCGAAATGTATTTTGCTACATGTCTTTGGTAAAAAAAAAAAATCCCAATAACTGTATATAAAATGATTTGTGTGAAAGTTAAAGAGTCTACAAACTATGGTATAGATAGTGGAATTTATGCAGCTTTTACTTTCTAACTGCATATAACATTTCTTGAGGCGCTAAAATGCCAGGGCAGTACAAAAAATACTTAAATGACCCCGTTTCGGAAAGTAGACACCCTAACGCACGGGTGTCAAATTGATGGGCCTCCAGCTGTTGTCAAACTACAAGTCCCATGAGGCATTGCCACATTGACAGTTACAAAGATGACTCCCAAAGTTAGATGCATGATGGGACTTGTAGTTTCGCAACAGCTGGAGGGCCGCCAATTTGACACCCCTGCCCTAAGGTATTTGCATGTCGTGTCCATGATAGATTTAATATTTTTACACAAGTTTTTGGAAAATTACAAGTTTTTTTTTCTTTTGCACAAAGTTGTAATTTAAATGGTATATTGTTCACACATGCCATATATGGAATTATACCCCAAAATATATTCTGCTACTTTTCCTGACTATGGGGATACCACATGTGTGAGACTTTTTGAGAGACTAGATGCATACAAAAGACCAAAATCCAATGATCCCTTTGAAAGCCTGAAGATGCATCATTTCCTCATTTCACTTCCTCACTACCTATCACAGTTTCAGAGGCTCTGAAATGCCAGGATAGCACAACCCCCCCCCCCCCAAAAGACCCCTTTTTGGAAAGTAGACACCAAGATTATTTGCTGAGAGGCATTTTGAGTCAATGGAAGATTTTATTTTTTACCACAAGTTTTTGGAAAATGATAGCATTTTTTTTCACACAAAGTTGTCACTTAAATGATATATTGCTCACACATGCCAAAGGTATATGTGGATTTACACCCCAAAATACATTCTGCTGCTTCTCCTGAGTATGGGGATACCACATGTGTGAGACTTTTTGGGAGCCTGGTCGCATACAGGAGCCTGAAATCCAATGACCCCTTTGAATGCCTAAAGGTGCATAATGTCCTCATTTCACTTCCTCACTACCCATCAGTTTCAGAGGCCCTGAAATGCCAGGATAGCACAAAATCCCCCCAAATGACCACTTTTTGGAAAGTAGACACCCCGAGGAATTTGATAAGAAGCATAGAGAGTATTTTGCAGATCTAATTTTCCAAAAACTTGTGGCAACAAACGAGATCTTCAAAATACTCACCATGCCCCTTAGCAAATACCTTGGAGTGTCTACTTTCCAAAAAATGGTCATTTGGGGGGAGGGGCTTTCTCCCCCTTTTTAAGTCGGGTATTTACAAGCCGTTGAGACATGGGCCTATGATGAATTGGGTCTGTAGATCAATATGACCGTAACTCATTATTCTTAGCAATGCCCATGTTGAGGGTTAGGCCCAAAAAAACCTATAAATTTGGAAACCGTAATAGGTTTCCATGCAAATTGTCTGGCAAGGTTTGAATTTGGGTTGGCAAAGATAAATTGCTATGGTCAACAATCAATGCATACAGATCCTCTGTGAAAAACAGCTAAAACAAAATTAAGGGGAGTGGTTACATTTGCTGTTTTCACCTGAATTCCAGGTTGGGCAGTGAATGGGGGAAGTACGGGTGCTGCAGAATTTGTGGGCTGTCAATCAGGATTTACAAGCACATCTGAAGACACTATGAGCTCTATGGGCTGTGTTTGAATTTTTAGTTGCTGCGGGACACTACTTGTATTAGCCACTGCACAAGCTTGTTCTGCATAATGGGACTCGCCACGTCACAAAGTGATACTGCAGTGCTGGTATGTAAAAGACCAGGATGTAATAGATCGCGGGTGCTCGCCAGTTCACCAAACGTTAGTGCAGCACTAGTACTGGCACTCTGCTGCATATGAGAATCTGAGAATCATCATGTAACTGGGGTCGGGTACGCTTGACCTTAGCAGGGACCTCTACTCCATGATCTGAGCTATCTGTCAGGGTGCCGCTGCTCTCTACAGGTTCGTATTCTGAGGTAGTTCCTGTCAGTGAGGCTTCTCCTTTGCTCTCATCAGACATACTCAGAATCCTGTAGGCTAGAGTACTTTTCTGGGACATTTTGGCCACTATAGTTTATAGTTACCTAGTGTGACTCGCAGGAAAAAGAGCACCTGGCTGTCAGGGACTGCTTTAACCGCTACAAAAAAGGTTTACCTGGAAGTGCTAGCAGAGATCAGGACTGATCTTGCTAATGTTGCAGTTTTGTGATCTACTGACAGTGCACTTGCTGAGGAGGGGGGGGGGCTAAACGCAGGAACTGGCAGGTGTCGGAGCCAATCCTGCTAATTCTGTGTTATTGGGACACTATACTATTGTAAACGCTGATAGTTCTGATCAGTGTGGGAAAATATGAGCTAGGGCTGTTGATTCATAAACCATTTTGTTTTCATTATGCTTGCATTGTCTTATCCTTTGTTTCTGCTTCTACTGTGTCATTATAAAGTTTTTCAATTTTCATATCCCTTTTTGAGTCAGGATCGATAGCCTGTATAATAACCATCGCATCCTCTAATGTCAGTCCTGACCCTGAAGTGTATCTGTGGAGAAATGAAGCTGCTGCTTTAGGGTCTTTCCTGGGGTTAGGACACAAGGATTTAAGATCTTTAATCAATCCCACTGGTAAGGGTACCTGTACCTTTGTGTCTCCCACTGTTATGAGTGGAAGTGTTATGTTTGATTTTTGGTCTCTCTTTGTTTTCTGTTTAACCATTACAAGTTTGTCTTCTGCCGCTATCTGTTCTACTGTTTCATCTGCCGAATCCTGCCCGTCGGGATGTTCCGTCTCCTTCTCTAGGTCAGCGTCCCCCTTAACTTCTTCCTCCACATCATCTCTCTTCTCCTGTCCCTTCTTCTTATAAGGTCCCCTTGCTGACTGTGCTGACTGTTCTGCTTCCTTTCTTTCCCTTGCCTTTTTCTCATCTTTCTTCCTCTGTTGTGCCCTAGTTTTTTCTAAAGTTTCCCCATTCAGTTCTTTATCTAACTTCACTGCCGCTTCTTTGTCAGTTAAAGTTACAGTTTCCTCCTTTCTAGCAGATTCATCTAATGCTTTCTGGCGCTCGGTTTCCCTTTCCTTCTTCTCTCTCCACCTTTGATACTCTTCCTCATCCTCCTTTCTCTGTCCGTCTTTTTCTACGGCTGTTCCAATAACTACTGCAGTTGTCAGTGAACCCAGAACCGGATAAATAGTCAATGGATCATTTGTTTTAGGCTTCTCGTGGTCTGTCTCCTTTTCCGTTGAGTATAATGTGTAGGGCGGTGGTGCAGTCAGAGTAGGTGGGGGTGGTAGGTCAGGTATGAGGACACTATTGCCATAGGCTAGTGGTATAGTTTTTTTCACATATATGTGGGAAGTCGGGGGAAATTTATTTCTGTATTCCTTCAGTGCCTTTTCCCATTTCTTAAAACATTTTATCATATAATTTTCATCCCAGGCACCGGGGGGGTAATTATGTTTTGGATGTACCCCACAAATTTTCTTTACTTCCTCCCACGGTTGCTCTGAGACAGGACCCGCCGGGGCCAAACAACTTATTTCAAGTTGGCTTGCTCTTTTTCTCACCAATTCCCAAAATGGGTCTACATAATATTCCCCACAGGTGCCTGCAACATATACACAAGGACACGGCTTAGTCTGCTCACCTTCAGACTCTTCCTTGCCCAACTTATTTCCCATTTTTTTTATTTCCAAACTTCACAAATTTAGGACCCTCACAGTTTGTCCTTCACGTGTATGCTCGACGTAGTATAACCCTCTTCAGTCGCTCCTCACTCTCCCAGCCATTACCAAACCTGACGACCCGTGCAATAGGGCTGCTTATGCCAGCTTTAGTCTGCGTCTTTATATTGGAGAGATCGGCCTGGACCAGTTTTATACTCGAGTATTTCACCGTTCTTATCAGGCATACATCATCAATAAGGACAATCTTCAAATTCTTTTCACAATAAAATCTCACATATACAATGTACAATATTTATCACAGTTATCTTATATATTAATAAACAGGCGTGATGATGTAGATCTTATATACAATATATATATCAAAATCACTGGCATGTTGTAGTGTCTCAATATCAAAGATATTGAGACACTATACTAGCAATGGAAGTTTATAGTGTGTATGTGAGCGTGTTCCTGGCAATCAAGGGTTTAAATGTAATGGTAATATAGTGGCAACCAATCTTGGAGGGATGCTAACTGACGCTAACGCTATCTAAAGTTGCATGTAACACTAATACAGTGAGCAGTAAAAAAATAATCCGTACACTATACTAATGACACTGGTAACAGGGCAGTGAAATGGTTAAAAGGGGGTAGATCGGGGGTTAAATTTGACCTAGCTGTACTTTTACTGTGTCAGTGTGCTGTTTTGACTCATGTGGATCTGCTTTCTTCTCTCTGGAATGGAATTTGCTCCAGAGAGAGAGGATTGCATAATTTCCTTTGCCTGTGTTCTGTAAACATAGGCACAGGATGATCTCTGATATGGTATATAAACAATCATTGGCCTGAATCTGGTCAGTGATCGATGATGAGTGACCGAATCACAGCACCTGCAGGCTGGCGGGCACACGCAAGCGTCCCTATCAACACATCGGGAGCATGGATTAGGTTTATATATGTGATTTTGTGCTGGGATCTGCCCAGTAGCAGTAAATCTGCTATAGGGCGGACCGCAACTGGTGAATGGCTTGTTGGATGTCATAGATGTCACACAATTTTCAGCACATTAAAATCAATGTGATGCTAGTAAGATAAATAGCAACAAGCTGTTTTATTCCCCAGTAGATGTAATTGCTGTATAGCTGTAGATTAACAGAGGGGTTACCTTTAGTGAAAACTGTATGTAAAAATAATCAACATACCTGGAGGTATAAACAGTTGAAGTTGTATGAAAATCCTTACTTTTCCAGTGTGCGTTACAGTAGATTTCCACCCAATGGAAATAAGGAAAGGGAAGGAAAGGGAAGGAAAGGAAGAAAGGGAGATAATGGAGGAAGGAAATGAAGGAAGAAAAGGGAGGGAGAAGGAAATGAAGGAAGAAAAGGGAGGGAGAAATTGAAGGAAGGAAAGAGAGGGAAGGAAGCACAGAAAGGGAAGAAAGGAAAGAGAAGGAAGGAAGGAAGAAATGAAGAAAAGAAAGGAGGGGAGGGAGGAAAGAAAGAAGGAAGGGGATGGAGGAAGAAAGGAAAGAATAAAGGAAGGAAAGAAGGAAGGAATAAAGGAAGGAACAAAGAAAGGAAGGAAGAAAAATGAGGGAGGGAATGGATGGAGGAAGGAAGGAGGGAAGGGGGGAAGGAAAGGGAGGGAGGGAGAGAAGGGAGGAAGGAAAGGGAGGGAGGGAGAGAAGGGAGGAAGGAAAGGGAGGGAGGGAGGGAGAGAAGGGAGGAAGGAAAGGGAGGGAGGGAGGGAGAGAAGGGAGGAAGGAAAGGGAGGGAGGGAGAGAAGGGAGGAAGGAAAGGGAGGGAGGGAGGGAGGGAGAGAAGGGAGGAAGGAAAGGGAGGGAGGGAGGGAGAGAAGGGAGGAAGGAAAGAGAGGGAGGGAAAAGAGGAAGGAAAGAGAGGGAGGGAACAGAGGAAGGAAAGAGAGGGAGGGAACAGAGGAAGGGGAAGGAAGGAAGGAAGGAAGGAAGGAAGGAAGGAAGGAAGGAAGGAAGGAAGGAAGGAAGGAAGGAAGGAAAAAAGGGAGGGAGGGAGGGAATGAAGGAAGGAAGGAAAGGAGGGGATAGAGGAATGAAGGTAGGGAGGGGATGGAGGAAACAAGGAAGGGAGGGGTGGATGAAGGAAGGAAAGGATATAAAGAAAGGAAAGGAAGATAGAAAAGTGAGGGAATAGATGGAGGAAGAAAGGAAAGAATAAAGGGTAGGAAGGAAAGAAAGAAGGGAGGGGATGGAGGAAGGAAAGGAGGGGAGGAAATAAGGAAAGGAGGGGAGGGAGGAAATAAGGAAAGGAGGGGAGGGATGAAAGGAGGGGAGGGAGGGAGGAGGGGAGGGAGGGAGGAAGGAAGGAAGGGGATGGAAAAAAAGAGGGGAGGAAGTAAAGGAGAAATGGAAAAAGGAAGGAAGGAAGGAAAGAAGGGGAGGGAGGGAAGACGGAAAGGAGTGGATGGAGGAAGGAAGGAAGAAAAGGGAGGGAGGGAATGGATGATGAAATGAAGGGAGGGAGGGAAGGAAGAAAAAGGAAGGAAAAGAAGGAAGGAAAGGGAGGACGGGAAGGAGAGGAAATGAGAGGAGAGGAGGGGATGGAGGAAGGAAGACAAGGGAGAGAGGGAATGGATGGAGGAAGGAAAGTAGGGGAGGGAGAAAGGAAGGGAAAAAAAACAAAAGAATGGAGGAAGGAAGGGAAAGCAAAGGAAAGGAAATGAGGGGTGGGAGAAAGGAAAGGAGGGGTGGGAGGAAAGAAGGATGGGAGGGGATGGAGAAGAAAAGGAAGGGAGAGGATGGAGGAAGGAAGGAAGAAGGAAAAAAGGAAGGAAGAAAAGGGAGAGCCGGAATGAAGGAAGGGAGGGAGGGAATGAAGGAAAGGGAAGGAAGGAATGAAGGAAAGGAGGGAGAGAGGGAAGAAAGGAAGGAAAAGAAGGAGGGAAGGAAGAAAAGGGAGGGGATGGAGGAAAGAAGGAAGGAGGGGATGGAGGAGAAGGAAGAAAAGAAAGGAAAGGAAGGAAGGAAGGGAATGGATGGAGGAAGGAAGAAAGGAAAGGAATGGAGGAAGGCAGGGGATGGAGTAAAGAAGAAAGGAAGAAAGGAAAGGGATGAAGGAAGGGAAGGGGGAGGAGGAAAGAAGGAAGGGAGGGGATGAAGGAAAGAAGGAAGGGAAGGGTGGATTAAGAAAGGAAAAGGAGGGGAGGGAGGAAAGAAGGAAGGGAAGGGGATGTAGGAAGGAAGGATGAAAAGGAGGGGAGGGAGGAAAAAAGAAAGAGAGGGGAAGGAGGAAAGAAGGAAGAAAAGGGATGGAGGAAATGGATGGAGGAAGGAAGAAAAGGGTGGGAGGGAATAGATGATGGAAGGAAGGAAGGGAAGGGAAGGGAGGAAGGGGATGGAGGCAGGAAGGAAGAAAGGGAAGGGGTGGAGGAAGGAAGGAAAGGAAGGGAGGAAGGAAGAAATGGGAAGGGCTGGAGGGAGGGAATAGATGATGGAAGGGAGGGAGGGAAGGGAAGGGAAGGGAAAGGAAGGAAGGAAGGAAAAGAGGGGAGGGAGGAATGAAGGAAGGGAGGGTAGGGAGGAAAGAAATGGTAAGGAAGTGGAAGAAATGGGAAGGGCTGGAGGGAGGGAATAGATGATGGAAGGAAGGGAGGGAATGGATGGAGGGAAGGAAGGGAAGGAAGGAAAGAAGGAAGGAAGGAAGGGGATGGAGGAAAGAAAGAAGGGAGGGGATGGAGGCAGGAAAGAAGAAAAGTGAAGGAGGGAAGGAAGGGTAGGGAGGGAGAATAGGAAGGAAGGAAGGGGATGTGGAAGGAAGGAAAGGAAAAAAGGAAGGAAGAAAAGGAAAGGAAAGAAAGGGAGAGAATGGATGGAGGAAGGAAGGGGAAGGCAGGAAAGGAAGGGAAGGAAAGGAAGGAAGGAAAAGAGGAAGGAAGGAAAAGAGAAAGGAAGAAAAGGGAGGGAGGGAGGGAAAGGAAGGAAGGAAGGGGATGGAGGAAAGAAGGAAGAGAGGGGATGGAGGAAGGAAAGAAATTAAGGAAGAAAAATGAGGGAGGGAAGGAAGGAAGGAAGGAAGGGGATGGAGGAAGAAAGCAAGGAATGGAAAGAAGAAAAGGGAGGGAGAGAATGGATGGAGGAAGGGAAGGAAGGAAAGAAAGGAGGTAAGGACTCATGAGGATGCTTCCCAACTTACTGGCACATTCAGAAGCATCACACAGCTGCTGGCTGATCTGTACACAATTTTTCACCCACTCATCAGGAAGGAAGGAAGGAAAGGAGGAAATGGAGGAAGAAAGGAATAAAGAAAAGGGAGGGAGGGATAGATGAAGGGAGGGAGGAAAGAAGGAAGGAAGGGGAGGGAGGAAAGAAGGAAATGAAGGAATAAACGTGAGGAAGGGGGGGAAGGAAGGGGGGGAGGAAGGGGGGAAGGAAGGGGGGGGAGGAAAGAAGGAAGGGAGGGGATGGAGGAAGGAAGAAGGGAGGGAGGAAGGAAGGAAGGGAGGGGATGGAGGAAGAAAGGAAAGGAAAGGTGGAAGGACTCGTGGATGGTTCCTGGCTTACTGGCACATTCAGAAGCATCACACGGCTGCTGGCTGATCTGTACACAATTTCTCACCCACACATCCTCTTCTCAGAAGCTGCACAGACTGGAGTGTGGGTGGGGACAGGAGGAAGCAGAGCAGATCCGGGCTCTTCTCTGCCGTTGTTGTGGAGGATGGGGGAGGGGCTGGGCACTGTGTCACAGAAGATGAGGCATCAGAGACCTTCAGGGGTGGGGGTGGGGGCCTGAGCAGCACATAGGGGGAGGTCCAGAATGGAAATATGATGCACAGTCAGGGATGATCGGTGCAGTGGTTGGGACAGTTACAAGCAGTAATCTCAATGTATGGCTTTCAATGAAGCAGCTGGAAGTCAATTCTCCTCTCCTTCCAGCGGCTTTTAGCTGCTTCATTGAAAGCCATACAGGGAGATCGCTGCTTGTAACTTTCCCCACCACTGCACCGATCATCTCCGACTGCCCCTGATACATCTCATCCATGGGTGCAAGGTGTTCACAGCATAGTGGGCCCCCCAACCCTCGAAGCCCGTGTGCAGAGAACACCCTGCACTCATGGATGATACACCACTGATACTTGCCTATTTTCAGCTTGCAGGAATTCCATTTTAATCAGGTCTCCACCTCCCTCCTAACCCTCCACAATTGTTAAAGGGAGATTCATTAAGTGGAATTGGACAAGCCCAAGCCTATATTTTACATGAAAAGTACCTAACTGTATCTATTTTCAATTGTCAGTAATTCTGGATCTCCAGATCAGTTTGACATGTGTTTTTTACTGAAGGGTACACCTTAAAACATGCTTTCATTTGCTACACCTTCCTGATCTCTTAAGGCAGGGCAGACAACTGTTCACACCAATGCATTTTTTTGTGCTTTTTGCAACAACACACTTCAATCCATTTAACCTAGTTTCCTATGGGACACGTGATCATCTATGCTTTTTTTGAGCTGCTGCGTTTTTGGAAAGGGTCACAGACTTTTTTAAAAGAGTCCAATGGAGAAGCTGCTAAAATGCATGGTAATGTGCTTTTGCAGTGTTTTTGCATTTTTATTCTGCCCAGCAACATAAAAAAAATCTACTTTAACAAGAAAAAAAAAAAGCTGAACAAAATGAAAAACATTTTAAAAATACCTGTAGAGAAACACAAAACAAACTTCAAAAAGAACTGGAGAAAGCAACAAACACAAATTGCATATATGTGAACCAAGCCTTAGGAGACAGAGATCTAAAGATCTAACTGCAACATGTGGAAGAGAGATCAGAGATCACCTGGATGGGGTGCTCTTAAAAACAAAATGCCACATCCCAATATAAAGTATTGACAAAATGAAGAAAATTGAGAAAAAAAATTAAAGCACGTCACCATCAAAATATAAACTTAGCTTACCTTAAAAGTTCGTGAGAAACTTGGTATTCATTTTCATCCACATTTTTTTCACGTGTGGGAGAGTAATTGGTCACCCCAAGGCTGATGCAGGAGTCCATCATGAAGGCAGAACTGGTACTGCAGACTAACTTGCTCAATTAGTTTGAAGCCTGGCTGGCCTCAGTTCTAGCCTTGCTGTCTGGTCTGAGTTCTGGCCCAGCTGGCTGAGATATGTTCTGCTCAGTGTAAGTAGTCTATAGGACAGTGTAAAGGGGTCAATAGCATGTAGGGCAATGTACAATAGTCAGTATTATGTAGGGCAGTGTACAGGGGTTAGTAGTTTGCAGGGCAGAGTACAGGGGTCATTAATATGTAGGGCAGTATACAGGTATCAGTAGTTTGTAGGGCACTGTATAGGGTCATTCGTTTTCAGAGCACAGTACAGAGGCCGTGAGTTTGTATGGCAGTCTACAAATGTGTTAGTTTATAGGGCAATGAACACGGGACAGTAGTTTTTAGGGCAGTGTGCAGATGTCAGTAGTTTGTAGGTAAGGGTAAAAGGGGTAAGTAGTGTATAGGGAAGAGTACAGGAGTTTGTAGAACAGAGTACAAGGGTTGTCAGTTTATAGGGCAGGGTAAAGGGGGGTCCACAGTTTGTAGTGCAGTGAATAGAGATCAGTAGTTTATAGGGCAGAGTACAGAGGTCAGTAGTGCCTGGGATGGATGGGAGAGAAGGCGAGATCAGTGCAAGGCATGCAGCTATATTGCTTCCAATCACTGCTCTGCATAGAAAATAGCATTGCAGACAGAGGGCCGACATAACCGAGATGAAAACTATCCATCACTTGCCTACGATCGACAGGTAGATATTGAGCGATGGGATGCTGACCCCTGCCCCAAGACAATCAGATCCCTGGACCAACAATCTCAGGTGTTATTACTCATAAATATTAATAGTCAGTTATAGTCTGTGCATTTAGCAATGCATACAACATTTTTTAAAAACAATCAAAAGAGCTGGTTACAACTAGTTTCTAAGGGAGTCTATTCCACATTTTCACAGCTCTTACTGTGAAGAAGCTTTTCCGTATGAGGAGGTTAAACCTCGTTTCCTCCAGTCACAAAGTGTGCCCCCTTTTTGTTTGTAAATGACTATAAAGTGAATAACTGTACATGAAGTTCCCTATATTGACTATATACTGTATGTATTTATACGTGGTGATCAAATGCTTTATTAGTCAATTCAGCTAATCTTTCCTCATAGCTGAGCTCATCCATGCCTCTTATCAGTTTGGTTTCCCTTCTCTGCCCTTCCTCCAGTTCCCCAATATCCTTTTTGTGAATTGGTGCCCAAAACTAGATTGCATATTCCATATGAGGTCTTACTAATGATTTGTACAGGGGACAAAACTATGTCTTTTTCTCTCTGGAGTCTATACCTCTAAAACACAAGAAAGCATGTTGTTTGCTTTAGAAACTGCAGCTTGGCATTGCAAAACAGTACTTTTATCTTGTATGATTTGCTTCTCCTCTGGTATCTCTTAAGCAGAACATTTTGGGGTTGATTTACCAAAGGCAAATAGACTGTGCACTTTTCAAGTGCAGTTGTTCCAAGTTTAGTAAATCAAGAGACGTTTCACTTTGCAAAGAATTAACCAATCACATACAAGAAAAAAACATTTTTGCTTGCACTTGATTGGATGATGAAAGTCAGCACAGCTTCCCCTCATTCACTAAGCTCAGAACCAATTTGACTTGCAAAGTGCTCAGACTATTTGCCTTTAAAAAATCAACCCCTATGTTTCTGTACAGGACATATTTACCTGTGCCGTATGCATCAGTGGGTTCCAGGCAGGTATCCAGGAAGTCCTACTTTTTAAGTCAGTGCTGGTTCTGTGCAGCATGAACTGGTACTGTTCTCTGCACCTGCATGCAAGGTAAAAATCCCTATTGGTTCCTGTGTACTCCTGCATTATGAGTCTGTGCTGGTTTGTTTGTACTGGCTCAGTATTATCGTGTTTTAGCTGTTCAGGATGCTAAGCCATTGGAACAACTGCTGGCTTCTGTACATATGTGCAGCATAAATCTGCCCAGTCTCTGTCTGAGGCTGTATTTTAGAAGAATTATGCTATAACTTTAACAACCGATGTCTGCTGTGCTTCAGTTTCAGGATTTGCATTGCAACACAAGTGGACAGACACAGATTAGTTGAACAGGATGGAGATAAAGTATAACATAGTACAAGCTTGAGAATAGGAGTCTTGTGAGAATGCGGTAACCAGACAGAGGCTTTAACCAGGAATGACAGGTAATGAATCTACAGAAAAAATATATAGTAGGTGTGGTGGGATCACTCAAGATGCACTAGAACCAGCAAGAGGAAATTTCACCTAATAAATATCTTTGTTTGTGCTGAAAGTACAACGGTTCTTGAGTACAGGCTGTCAGAATTTTGGAAGGATTCCAATGTGATGTCATAAAGCATAAAACAGTCTCATAGCTACATTGCACTACAGAATTAGGTACAAGTCTTCAATATGAAACAAGGAAATAACAATGAATGGGCAATTTCGGTGAACAGAATAATAGAAACCATTAGAATCTGCTTCATTGTTTGTGCTGCTCCAGGTTTAAAGTAAGCCACCAGTTGTTTTTGGGAAAATATATACATTCTTACTTTTTTTCTCTTCTGAAATTGTGAGGCTTACAGCACTTCTCAAACTGCCAGAAGGGAGTGCTTTTTATTATCACCACCTGCACAGGCTCATTGTGATAAAAAGCTGCAGCTTCTGTGTTCAAGAGCTTTAGAATCTCACCAAAAATGATACTCTTATCAGAACGGATGCCATTTTCATAAAGGTCTCTAAACATTTCTTAGAAAAATTAGGGAGTCAATATTACCTTCAGAAAGGGAGATTTTTGTCAATGTTCCATACATAAATTTGTATTGAAGTATACAAAATGCACCAAAATTCCACATTGAATTGACAATCCACCATTGCTTCTCTTAGACATAAGAGATGCCTATCTGCACATTTTTATGTTCTTCTTAAATCAATGCTTTCTGTGTTTTGCTGTGGGAGATCAACACCCCAATTTGTAACACTACCATTTGAGTTCTCCTCTGCACCAGAATGTTCACAAAACTGCTTGCCCTAGTTCTGGTTCTTCTGCAAAACCCAGGGCATTCATGCCACAGGTTATCTTGACAATCTTCTACTAAAGGGCTCCTCAGCCACAACGTTGTCTGACAATGTCCAAAGGATGATTTAGTTCTTGCAAACCTTTGGCTGGATAATCAACTTTCCAATCTGCTCTTCTACCCTCACACCTTCTGGAGAACATGGGTCTAATCTTGGACACAGCCCAAGCCAGAATTTCCTTCCCCAAGAGTAGGTTACTTCCCTAAGATCTTACACAAGTCTCAGGTCAAACAGCACTCTTCAGTTTGCTTCTGCATGTTGGTTCTGGGCTTGATGGTAGCCTCCTTTGAGTTGATTCCCTTTGCCTGGTTTCAGTACAAACTTCTTCAATCCAAAAAACTCATGATATTGGATTGCCCAATGCATCTGTCTACCCAGACAAAACTCTGACATGGTAGGATCTTTAATCTTGCAATGAAATTAGAAAACTATTTCCTTCACATGCCCTGGAAGTGGTGACAACAGTTGCCAGCCTTAAAGGCTGAGGCAGGGTTTACAACCCTCAGAGGTCAAAATTTCTCATCGACATTATGGAGAGCCAGTTGGTTAATACAGGCCACTGCTGTAGCATTGTCTGACTGTACACTATCAAGGCGGCACCAGAAGTCAAGATACCCTGAGACAAATCGGATACGCTCCTGAGCAGAAACTCACATTCTAGCGCTCTCAGTCATCCACATCCCTGGAGTTGACACTAGGCAGCCAGGCTTCTTAAGCTGCCAATGCCTAGGCCCAGGGTAGGACCTCTGCACCCCAAGATCTTTAAAATCTCTGTCAAAGGTGGGGAACCCTAGATGTGGACATCCTGGCCTCCAGGTTCAACAAGCTGAACAAATTTGTAGTCAAGACCTATGCAGCAGGTGTTCTGTAGATTCCTTAAACTCAATTCAAACTAATTTATGCCTTCCATTCCTTGAGTGCTGTGCAAGATAGAGGAGGAAAGAGTTCCAATGATTGGCACAGAAGAATGTGATACACAGGCATACTCAGACATCTGATGGACAAGCCTTGCCATCTTCCAAACAGACCAAACTTACTGGCCAATGGCCCCCTGTTGATAGCTTTTTTGTGTAAAGAACCTTTTCTTAATTTGCACAAGGGCAAGGTGGTTTTAAGACCAAAACCTTCCTTTTAAAGTGGTTTCTTCTTTCAACCTCAGTGGGACATTGCCCTGTCTTTCCTATGTTCTGTTTCAAAACACAACAAGGAAATTGCCTTATAATTCCTGGATGTGGTCAGGGCTGTCATAGTCTACATGGCAGCCATGACCTCTATTTGCAAGACTGAGTCCCTCTTCATTCTGCTTAGAGGTTCTCATAGAGCACATCCTGCTTCCCGATGCACCATTGCCAGGTAGATCACACAACGTATTTCCAAGTCCTTTGCCCTTAGGTAAAAGGCTCCCCCCTTCCTTATCAGAGCTCATTCCACCAGAGCTGTTGGCATAGGTATATGCAGCCTATTGCTCAAACATACATGTGTGTATGTATGTATATATGGCACATATAAACCTTGACAAATGTCCATAAACACCCATTGAGTGAAAAAAACTCAATTTGTGACAAAGGCTATGCAGGTAAAGAAAAGGTCAGATGTGGAGTGATAATACCTGCACTGCATCTGCACGAACTTAAATACATGTTGGAACAACTTGAAAGGGAAAAGGATCTGGGATTAACACTCTATCAGCATTTTCAAATTTCTCTTAGCAGATGTCCCATGATACTGGTTTTCCAACCAATCAGAGAGCTTGGGTAAGGTCACACGAGCTCCTGCCAGGTGTGCTGATTGGATGTAAAGCCAGTACCATTCTCCCTGGCAGCTCTCTGCCAGACAGATAGGAGATCTTTCTGATCTCCCTACCGGCACAGTATCTCCCTGCCTGCAGATTCAGAGTGAAAGAGAAGTGCTTCCACACTTCCCTTATAAGCAGAGCCACTGGGTGGGGATCTTTCCAATCTGTTCACCAGCGCAGTGAAAGAGAAGCGTGGAAGCTCTTCTCTTATGGGAGAGCCAGCAAGAGGGAGATCTTTCCCATCTCTCCTCCGGCACAGTGAAAGTGATGTGTGGAAGTACTTTTTTTATGGCAGAGCCAGTCTCAGGAAGATCTTTCCCATCTCCCTGCCGGCACACAGAATGATAATGCTAATGCACACAAAGTGATTAGGGTGTGCCCAGGCATACCCCGTGCGTAGGCCAATAACTGTTGGTGTCTCTTAGGCTCTTCAACATAAAGCATCTGTATCCCAGATTTGCAAGGCCACCACCTGGTCCTTTGTTCACATGTTCTTTGAGTTCTACCCAGTGGATGTTCAGGCCTCGGCTGATGCAAGCCTCGGTCACAAGGTACCGGTGAGGTGAGTGTTTTCGATTTCTTTAACTGCTAGCTGCCCAGGGCAATTTTGATTTTTTTTACATACATGTTAATATTAGCATTTTTTTTACTAGAAGATTACTTAGAACCCCCAAACAGTATTACTTAGAACCCCCAAACGCCGGAGAATAACAGTGCTTTTGCTTTTTTTATGTAACACGATATTTGCACAGTAGTTTATCAAATTTTCAGCAAAAAATACCATAAATGAATATTAGACCACACAAATGCAATATAACACCCAATTTATTTTATAAAATATAAAAGATAATATTGCGTTGAGTAAATAGATACCAAACATGTCAAGATTTACAATTGCGCACAACCCTGAAATGGTGACAAACTATGATACCTAAAACTGTCCATGGGTGATGTTTTAAAAGCCTTTATAGGTTATGTGTTTAGATTTAATCATGAATTATGACCCTAGAATTATTGCTCTCACTCCAACGTTTCCCGCAATACCTAACGTGGTGAAATCACCGTTTACATATGTGTGCTGGACCTTCGCATGTATGTGTGCATGGAGGGACAGAGGTGCGTTTAATTTTTTATAAATTATTTTTATTTATTTTGTTTAAATATATTTTATTTACACTTTTTTTTTTAGTTTAAATGTATTGTTATCACAAGGGGGCGAACAATGAGTGATAGCTTTGGGCAGGTGACAGGAACACTTTATGGAGACATCAGGGGTCTATTAGACCCCTGATGGCTCCCCTGCCCTTCAAAGCAGCTGCTCGAATACAAATCTTGTTTGACAAGCTGTTTCCGTGGCTGTAACAGCCAAGGAATAACAGCTCTGAAACCAGAAGTGACAAAATCATTATTGCTTCCAGCAGCATTCATCACAGAGGAGGACCTTCTCTCTATTCAGGTCTCAGATGACACTGAGCTCTCCTCTCTGAGCTGTGCAGTGGGTGACATCAGATCCCTGTCCCCTGAGTAAGATAATAGGAATTTTAAATTACCTGTAAATTCCTTATCTCGGTCTGTAGCACAGGACAAAGGCCCCTCCACCACTGTGTCCTGATCATTTCTTATTGCTTGCAAAAAAAAACTAGAGCCCCACAGAGTGGGTGGGGTTATATGAGTGCACCCTAGGAGCAGCTCTAGCAATATTTTTTTTTCCAGTGTTCACCTGAAGGTAGCCTACATAAAACTCATGGTAAGTCAAAATTCCTATTTTTGTAATTACATTGCAAATGAACAATTATATACAATATATGAATATTCCTTACAGAAAACTAAGGTTTTTTTAGTTTTTGGTGAGTCTCTTCAAACTCCTTTAGACAGAAATTTATGTTTTGCATTAAAACTAATGGAAAATATTCCAAACACGCAAGTCGGCAGCTTGATGTAAATGCAGGGTATAATATGCCAAGAAAGCTATGTATATCAACTCCCTTTATCGTTGTTGGTCTGACTCCAGAGAGGTGGATTCAGGCAAATGTAGCTGAACTGGCACAAAATACAGAATATGGCTCAGGTTTGTCTGCTGGTATTGTAAAAGAAAATTTGTTTGCATACTGTCTGATTTACAAAAACGCTCTCCCACCTTAGCCTACCTACTATGGGCAACTTTCCTACAAATCAGCCAGGAGCAAGGGCTACCTACTAGAAGTGATCTCACTTACAAAATGCAGATTTTACATCTTACATAATTCCTTATGTATGAACCACTGTCTATTCATCCAAACATGGAAAACATTAACTCACTTACCTCTGTAATGGCCTTTCAGATGTTTCTAGAATGCACCCTCTTCCTTAGGTGTAAAAATGCATGAAAGAATTTGAAAAGTCTGATAGCCATCCACAAAGTGTTTCTGTATCCTCTAATTTAAATAACGTGACCTTTTTTGTGACATTAGAAGGTAAGGCTTCAGAGGAAGATGTTTCTCTTTGCCAGGGTCCCTGCTAACTAAAATAAACCAGTGTGTGAATGGGTCTGATATCTATGGTTGGACTCACCTTTTGTTATTTTACGCAATTGAAAAGGTATCATTGACTTGTAAATAGTATTAATTGCAAACTATTATGTTAGGTCTACAGGTTCTTGATTTACAAACAATGCCTATGAGGAATATCCATATTTTGCCTGGATAGAAAGGATATTTGCATGGATAGAAATCTTTTCTAAGGACCCCCAGCATACACAGACACATCATTCTGTACACAACTCTCCCCGAATAGAATGATGGTTGAACTAAAAGCCTGTAGAAGTATCAAAAGTTGTTCACTGCTTCTTACTGCACTTTGAGGACATTGCACCACAAGCTAAAACACCTTCATTTACTAACCCCACTAGTCTGGAGAGACATGCTCTCAAAAGTCCTTCTGGAGCCTTTACCATGTTGCAGTGTTCCCCCTACATTGCTCTTTTTCTCTGATCATGTTCTGCTGCACACAATATAACTGAATACCAACATTTATAGGTAAAGTTGATCCAGGGAATATCCAATTGCCTCTCAGTGGATCAGAAAACAAGTTTTTCCCCTGCAGGAGCAAATTGGATCATGCTTTGCTGGTTTTTTGCCTTCCTCTGGATCAATTGTGGGTGTAGGATTATAACTTTTTTTCTTTTGGTTGAACTGGGTGGATTTTTGTCTTTTTCCAGCCAGACTAACTATGTAACTATATGCTAAGGCAAAGAATACACTTCAGAATATATTGCTTCTTGGGCTTCTCCCATTGAAAAGCAGAAAAAAAGCTGTTCTAGATTCACAAGCTCAATTCTGATAATGCAGCATCATTTACAAACTATAATCTCCAAGTTCATAGCAATGTATCATATTCAGGTATGAACATGAATCTGTGTAATTTTGACAATTAGTGACTCTCTCTCATTTACTAAATTGTTAATTGACTAGTCGAAGGTTGTCAAGTAACCTTCCCAGTATACAGATGCATTATATACTTTTAATACGGATTCATTGAAACTTTGAAACATATTTACAGTTGCCCAATTGAAACCTGCACCCTATGGACTTGAATCAATATGTTTCCCCTGATGACAATTCCCATAAATACATCAACAGTAGGGACCGGCAATAATACATAGACAGCTTTGCCTATCAATTCTATAGTTTATTATTGGTCTAGAAAATACACTTAGGATTAGTTTGAATGTCATATCTACAAAAGGAATACCTATCCACTGTACATTATATCTGAGAACACTACCTACGTGTACATACATTGTGATCATTGTATATAAGCCCATGCAGGTCTAGATGACTACAGGCAACTCAATAATTGTTCTGAAACTTTCCTATTGGAGTGGCTGAACAATGGAGCCTGCTGGTGTCTTTATACTGCATGCCACAAATAGGGCACAAGCTGTCAAAGACAAAGCTTTGTGGTATTTAGGCTTCACAAAATAAAGGATGCTCAGCCATCTGGACAGCATATTTCTGAATAGAAACCAAATCCAGAATTATACCTGATGCTTAACCCATAGAAGACTATATTCCCAGCCTGAGTGCAACCTCACCAGAGAATAGATGCAAAAATGGTAGATTCTGAGGAACTGCAATGTGTATGTGGATGAAAAGCAGTTAAACATCTTGTATAGCAGGTATGAATTCCTCTGGGCTGGAGGAGATGTGTTTATTCAGTGGGCTGACAGGCGTATTAAACGTTTGTGAGGTGTGTTTGAGATGCATTTCATCTGACAAACTCCTCACACTGCACTGTGATCAATGCTTTCAGGCCTCATTATTCCTGCTAACCTTCAGTTTGTACACAGAGCAGGATCTTCTCTTCAAACCGGCTGAATACATACTGAATGCTAAGATGAGGGTCTAGCAGAGTGTGGGTATGTATATGTGTAGAGAGAGGGGAAAGACTAACACGTGCCAAAGTGGAGCTTTATCCCACTAACAAAGTGAATGCAAATAAGAGAATCAACTTAACTGAAAAAAGCTGAAGCAACAAGGCAATGTGATAAGTTGCGTCTTCCCACCAAGATAAACACTGCTAGATGCTATGACTGGTTTTTTTTCTATTTTAAGAAAAATAATAGGGACATTTTCTTTTTATGTCCCATGCATGCTTATTGTCAAAGCTTAACTGAACAAGCTGAAGTTAGAAGCTGATTGTCTACCATGCACAGCTACACCAGATTCACTACTTTAGTAAATCTTCCCCTAAATGTGTATCAAAAAATAGCAAAATAGCACAGGGTAACCATATTTTATGTTAAATGGCCATATAACACTATTATTTAAAAAATTTCAACTGTGAAAATAAAATATTTGTTGCCCCATAGCTCTACTTCCCATTTGCATACACAGACATCTGTCATAAAGAAGCATGTCCAAACCAAAAACTGCTCCCAAGAGTATTTAGAAGCCCCCCTGCTTTGCTTTTTGAAACTGTGATGTAAGGTGAGTTCGTGAATCTGATGGATACTGACCATTTTGTATCACATATCTAGGTTTTTAATAAGAATTGAATGCAATATGTGTCAGTGCTGTCATAGCTAGACTTAAGATTGTATCAATGTCCTCATTAAACATGGTTATGCAAGACCATGGTGGCATTGTATGGGTTAAACACCTTAGGCATTAGGGCTGTAGAAAATGATTGCTCAGCAGCAGAAGCAAACAACGGAATTACAAGGACACTGGCAGGGAGAATTACGATCCAAGTGAACTATCAATCCTAACTGGGCTGGCCTGTACAAATTACATTACGTGCAATGAATGTATGAGTTTGCAGCAAATACAGCCTACTTCATTGTGGTTACATTCATTTGCTCCTTGTATCTGTTTCTGTGATGATCAGGTACCAAGCATTAAAAATAATGAATAGCTTATATGGGACAATCTCTCTCCTTGTTTTACCTTCCCCAGAAGCAACATTCTTTCTTTACAATATAAAGTTTATTACTAACGTATGCACAATTTTAAACCGTTTCTTTCCAGGCAAATGTTTTCTACAAGTAGGGGGTGAGCAACACTTAACTAATGTACAATATTAGGATGAATTCTTCAGCAAATGGTTTTATTGTCATTGTGAGGATTTCCACATAACTTAAAGTGGTAGTAAAGGCCTCTTAATAATGTATACCTACAGGTATGCCTATAATAAAGCTTGCCTGTAGGTAAAAGGAAATATCTCTTAAATGTGCACTGTTTAGGTGATGGTTATTTTAGCAATGCTGGTGGTGTCACTGGCACATGCACACTGCGCTCTCAATGGACTGCACTGTCAAATTGCACAGTCTATTGCAAATCAACCCTATTGTCTCTAATCCACCTCTGCAACAAACAAGAGAGGTTGGCTATTTTCCTATATACAGGGGAAACATGGAGAACAAACAAATTCACCTGCTAACAAGAAGCTGGATCAAGGTAGCAAAAAGAAAAAAAGTAATTTGAACATTTAGAGGAGCCTGACATCAATAGAAGATACTTTCTGAGCTTATAATACATACTTGAATAGATTTATATTTTTTTAAACCAGAGTTTAGAGCAGCAATGGGCAAACTACGGCCCGCGTCCGCCCTGAAGACCGGTGTAGCATGAAAATCTGTCTCCTATGAGGATCTGTCCCCCTCGACGTATCTGCGCATGTGCCGGAGATCGCCGATCGGCTGCTAATGCCTGAAACTGGCACATGCGCAGATACGTCGAGGGGGACAGATCCTCATAGGAGACAGATTTTCATGCTACACCGGAACGGCGCGGGAACACGGCGAGAGGAACGCGCGGAGCAAAGGTAAGTGAATTGACACAGGGGGGACTTGGGGACTTAATATGGGGGATGAATTAATATGGGGGATGAATTAATATGGGGGATGAATTACTATAGGGAATGAATTACTATAGGGGGGATGAATTACTATAGGGGGGATGAATTACTATATGGGGGATGAATTACTACGGGGGATGAATTACTATATGGGGGATTAATTACTATGGGGGATGAATTACTATATGGGGGATGAATTACTATGGGGGATGAATTACTATATGGGGGATGAATTACTATATGGGGGATGAATTACTATGGGGGATGAATTACTATGTGGGAAATGAATTACTATCTGGGGGATGAATTACTATGGGGGATGAATTACTATGGGGGATGAATTACTATATGGGGGATGAATTACTATATGGGGGATGAATTAATATATGGGGGATTAATTACTATGCTTACTATGGGGGAATATTACTATACTTACTATGGATGACACATACACATCATTCATCTACTCTTGGTCCGGCCCCCGGGTCCAATATATGAACCCATTGCGGCCCTCAAGTCAAAAAGTTTGCCCACCCCTGGTTTAGAGTGACATCAAAGTAGAACAATAGGCAAAACCTTTTTTTTTTTCATTTTGGATATATTAGGGTAGGGCTGTAACTCCTGTCGGTTTATTTTTGTCATCTGTGTCCCATTGAGGAGATTTAGGGAGTGAATCTCCCTAACGGGCACAGACAACCATAAAACCTGACAAAAGGTCTAATCTCTCTGGGCTACATTCAAAACTAAAAAAAAAAAAAAAAAAAATGTAACCTTTAGTTATAGACTGTTTTAACAAGTCAACTGGCGTACAGTTAAAATAAGCAGTCCAGCTAACCTTCTCCATCAAAGTCACATGGCATAAAATACTATGACTAGAGAAATCAGGAAGAAGGGAGATTAGAAAATCAACCACAACTCTGATCCTACTTTTAGCAGAAATTACACAACCAATGCTTTGAATATGGTCACATAACAGATCATTAACAGATCCTGGAGCAGAATTTCTTACCACCTTCTACCTTTTATGACATGATATGGGAACACAGTGGGCAAGGTGGTAGGAGTATTCTTTTAACCTGAGATCTACTTGAATTCTGGAAAACATGTTTTATAAATAATTAATGCCAAATTTGAAAAACATATTATTAGAAAATTTGTTATTAATTCAAGCACCTTTGTAAAATTAGTTTTTTGGAAGCCACCATTTCTGATCACTAGCTTTTAGACAGTCAACTTAATACCTACGAAGGAGAGGTTAACAGGTTACATATAGTTTTAGCCAACAACTGTCACTTTGATTTTTAATTCACTTTTACAACTGTGGGTCTATTTTAAACATATCTAAATCCAGGAACAGAGCAGAGGAGGAACAGCAGTCAGCAGCATTGTCAGTCTGGGGGCAGAGGAGTCTTAAATGTATTAGCAGATTTAGAACCACTAACAAACTGAAGCCAAAGTCCAGCTCACGCTTTATAATCAGTTTCCTTTTGGGATAAAGGTTTTGCATGAATAATAAAAGCTGATCATTTTAATCAGCCTTGCCAGTGTTAAGTGGTTTGCCTCATCAATGTAAACTGCCTTGCCAGTGTTAAGTGGTTTGCCTCATCAATGTAACTGATATATTCTGCTGGAGAGTTTGTGCTGTGAAAAACAACACACTTGCTGTCTGGATAAAAATAGAATAAAGGGCAAAAAGGAAACTAATGCAGCCATCACATATATGAATTTGTAAGATGCACTATAATAAATGTTTGCTTTCGGGTTTAATGCTGCTTGAGATTTCAAACAATATTATCAGCTCTCACTTATTATTTCTGTGGACTACAGAATACCTCTGCCCTATGCTATGGAAACAAGGAAAGGGGGATTTGTTTTGTAGTCCTAACACACTTCACTAGGATGACAGTCACTGTCCTGTATCTATGGAGAGCAGCACTGGGTATTGCCAACCTAGTAGAGGCAGTGAGTTACTGGTAGGGTTAACAGGTAAAAATAAAGGAAAAAAAGCTTGAAAAAAAATACAGCCACCACATATAAGGTCTGGCAATCCAATTTAGGCTTACTTGAAAAATCTCCTTTCATGTTGTGAGTGCTGACTTTCTGCTGCCAATCTTTTTTAACAACTGTATTCTCTGCGTGCTTTGCAGCTTCTGCTCGACTCAATCCTTTAGTTTACTTTCCATTTCTAATGAACGTACAGTATATCCAATGGTACCTTATTGGCTGAAAGCAGTGATGTGTATCTTGTATGGTCTCTGCTTCCTGAACCTTCTCTTCAGCACCTTAGTAGTTCAGAAAGCTGGCTTTGTATAATGAGTAACACAGAAGTGCATATTCCCAAAACATGCTGAATGAAACTGCATGCAAGGAACTAAATGTGTGGGGATCTTTAAAAAAAATAAATTTTCAAATGTCAAGAATTTTCAGATTAATATGAGTAGGCTAGAAATAAATGAAATTCAAACCAGAAATGAATATGATTTTAAATCTTGACTATTTAACTATACTGAAATGAATTTTGTCTAATGATTACATAACACAAGTTTTTCCAACCTTTTTTATTGGTGAACTTATGGTTGAGGTTCAAGAAAACAAGTACACATATTTCCTTAACAAGTTGAAATCATTTGTCTTGTATGTGATTATAAAAAAGTTACAATTTTCAAATTAAAGCTACAGCATTATTCAGTGAAAATAAAGTTTATTTTTGAATGTGTTCATCCATCTGTGCATTTCTCTTTTGTTTACTTAATTGTCCTCCTTTCTCTCATAGTAATCACCGTGTCTAATTACAGAAAAGGCTAATAAGGCGCTTATGTGAACTTGATCACAGTTTAGAGAATACAGTCACAGGTATAGAGTCAATTAACTTTACCCATCTTCCTATTTGCAACTGATCAGTTGGCATGTATTATAATTTTAACATATAAACTCTGACATGCTGTATGAGCTAGGATGAGTACTACCCAGGTATAGACTAATCAGTTAAAGTAGATGAAACTGCGAGAAAGGGCTATTAAAAAAGATTTAAAAAAAAATTAGTCTGATCAATTTCACTATAAATTTCCCATACCAGATTATTTTGGTGAAAACTAAAGTCAATCATTATGGACATGATGAAAAAAAAAGCAAAAGTACAAACTAAATCCCATGCTGCTGTGTGCTTGGAGAACCCTTTAAGCAACTGAATTTAAAAAAAAAAAATACATATTACTAAATCAATACATTTCCATCTTCTGTGACTACCTGCTGACCCGTACTGCTTCATACGCCTGTTGAAAGATGTTGCTTTTAGTAAAGTGGGCCACAGTCCATCCCTAGAGTTATCATAATAGGTCATAGAAATAGTCCAAGCCTTGTCCTAGCTCCCAAATGGATATTCCAGTGCCTAGCTCCTGTGCAAGGTCCAGCCGCACCTGTATTGACTGATAAATAGAAATGGGAAACTTTATGTCAATATAACCTCTAGTGGAAAAGAAACAATTGAGTACGGTCTGTGACACTTTTTTTGTTTGCACTAATATAATATTTTCAGGACAAGATTTTGGGGTATGTCCCCTTCTTCAAGGTCCAAGCAGTACTACTTCACAAAGTTTTAGCAGAATGTTAAAAAAGGGGAAAAAAACTCAAGTATACACAGCAAAGGCAATAAAACTAGGATAAGAAGTGAGATAAGACAGAGGGAAAGCTAAACACTGGGGGGGATGGTGACAGTCACAGAGGGGGTCATAAAACTGTTGAATAATCAGTGAGAAAACCCATGTCCAGATTAAGGCCATTATCTTTTGTGTCAAATATAACTATCATTCTTAGTTCAAAAGTTTTCCGTTCCTGAATAGTTTTGAAATTCCCTTTAAGAACTAAGACATTGAGGTCTTTCATAGTGTAGTCCTGTTGTAAGAAATTGTGTCCCGCAGGTGTGCAGAACTCATCTTCTTTATGTTTCTTGATGGTATGTCTGTGCAAATTCATCCTTGTTTGCAAATTCTGTCCTGTTTCGCCAACGTAAGATCCTTTGCTATATTTTTTGCATTGGATAAAGTACACATTACTGGAAGTGCAGTTGTATGATCCTGTGATATTGAAGGTCCTTTTTGAATGTGTGACACTTCATGATTAATTTGGTTGCACAGATTGCAGCATTTTTTATTGCAGGGTTTGCTTCCATTATTTGTAACTTCATAATCAGAATGAAGTTTCCTATTGATCAGTTTATATCTGAGGATGGGTGGTTGCCTAAATGCCAGTATTGGGGGTTTGTTGGAATATTTCTTTCAGAGTTCCATCCTCTGTTATGATGGGATGAAAATCTTGGATTATTTTTCTTATTCTTTCTAGTGCTGGACAGTATGTGGTTACTAGATGTACAGGGTTGTTTGTTTTTTCTTTTTGTATTGGTGTTGATTTTCTCTTTGGGGTTTCATGTTTTCAGTGTTTATGCTGGTGTTGAGTTTGTCCTTGTAAACCTCCTCATGGAAGGAGTCTGCTAGTGTTCTGAGGTGTTTATCTCTATCATCCGGGTCTGAACATACTGTATTCGGTGGTATCTGATGGTCTGGATTTGCAACCCATCATAACAGAGGATGGAACTCTGAGAGAAATATTCCAACAACCCCCCCCCCCCCAATACTGGCATTTAGGCAACCACACAGCCTCAGAAATAAACTAATCAATAGGAAACTTCATTCTGATTATCAAGTTACAAATAATGGAAGCAAACCCTGCAATAACAAAATGCTGCAAACTGTGAAACCAAATTGATCATAAAGTGTCACACATTCAAAAAGGACTTTCAATATCACAGGATCATACAACTGCACCTCCAGCAATGTGTACTTTATCCGATGCATAAAATATAGCAAAGGATCTTATGTAGGCGAAACAGGACAGACGTTGCGAACAAGGATGAATTTGCACAGACATTCCATCAGTAAACATAAAGAAGATGAGTTCTGCACACCTGTGGGACACCATTTCTTACAACCGGACTACACTATGAAAGACCTCAATGTCTAAAGGGAATTACAAAACTATTCAGGAAAGCAAAACTTTGAAACTAAGAATGATTGTTCTATTTGACACAAAATACAATGGCCTTGATTTAGACATAGGTTTTCTCACTCATAATCCCACAGTTTTACAACCCCCTCTGTGACTATCAATCCCCCCAAGTCTATAGCTTTCCCTCTGTCCCTCTCACTACCTATCCTAGTTTTATTGCCATTGCTGCATACATTTGTTTGAGTTTTTTTCCCTCAGACATTGGGTTTTTTTTTTAACATTCTGCTAAAACTTTGTGAAGTGGTAGTGCTTGGACCTTGAAAAAGGGGGCATACCCCAAAAGCCTGTCCTGAATATTGCATGTTGCAAATAAAAAAATTATCACGGACAGATCAATTTTTTCACTGCAAGTGCACTAAAATGGCTACAATCACTTTAAGCTAGTGGAAAAGAAAAGCATCGTGAAAGAAAAAATGCTCTATTGTTCATTGAAGGACACAGTTTGATGATCACTATGCAACACCTACATGGACACCAGGCACATATGGTGAGCCCCCTTGAGGCTTTAACCTCTCAGCTCAAAACTGCTGAGTCTTGCTTAGTGTCCTAGGGAAAGTGGACAAATAAAGTTTTTCTCTGGACATTTAAACTTAGTTACATTCTGGAACCAAGCTATTTATATTGTGGTACATTTTGTCCATTACATTGTCAGATTTACACTGGAAGACTGTCACAGCAGACACTAATCTTCTGGGCTGTGATAGAGTTCTGGACCATATGTCTGTTCAGGGTTGTTGATCACCGGAAAGATGAAGTTTCTAAAAAATAACCTAGAGCTATGAACAATTAATCTTTTATTATTTTACCAGCATTTAATTTCATGATTTAAATTGTAAAATGATAATACATTTCTTACATTCTGATTCAGTTTATGTCACTGAACCATCCTTCAGTCCGATCATCATATCTGGGTTCAGTCATAGAATAAGTGTTACAGTGGCAATAGATGCACTAATCCTTCTTGAAGAGTTTCATTTTCCTATGATCTCCACGAGTACCATATTCCCAGGGTGAAGAACTGGCAAGCAGATTTTTCTCAGCTGACAATGTGTGGATCTAAGGAAATGGGCTCTTCATCAAGAGGTGTTCTGGGATATATGTCTACCTTTAGATCTGCCAGTTTCTAGGTTCAACAAGTAAATGGAAAGATTTGTCTCCAAAACAAGAGATCAAATGATGGATGCAGCAGATGCCCTGGTGGCATTGTGGGATCAGTATACGCTAATTAATACTTCTCCTCTGCTGAAACTATTATCATGTATGCTTCAAAGTGTTGAAATCAAGGGCATTCCAGTCATTCTCATAGCTCTGGATTGGCCTTGAAGAGCGTGGTATGCCGGCTGTGTTTGACTGTTATCCAGTGATCTGTGGTTTACACCATATCTGTTATGTCAAGAACCAATCTTAAACCCAGCTTTTTAATTAATGGCTTGATGGACTGGCTGTTGAAGCCAATGTTCTGAGAGACAAGGGAATTTAGGATTTTGTAATGTTGATCATTGTAAGAGCTTCTACATTTTCATCCCACAAGGTTTATCATCAAACATGGAAGACCTGTTTTCACTGGTGTGATTCTCTGAGGATGTTTTCACATGAATATTCAGTGGGCTGTATCCCTTCTTTACTCAGGGTTTTGGTCAGAACAGCTTTTGATCCTTAGCACCATCAAAGATCAGGTGTCTGCCCTATCTGTCATTTTTCAATGTCCTTGTGCTAATCATTTCGTACCTCTATACAAGTAATGCATGTTGTTCCTCCTGTTATGCATCCACTCCAACCATGGGATTTTTATTCTAGTATTGTTGGTGTTACAAAGACTTGATTGTGAACTTATTTGTGGCATCCCATTCACATAAGGTAGTTTTTGCTATGGCCATTACCTCTGCTAGAAGAGTTATTAACATGTCCTTAAGGAGCTTCATTTGATCTTACATACAGACAAGGCTTAAATAAAGGAATGCGCTAAAACCACAAACTATTCCAAATTTAGTGTAGAAACATTAGTGCAAAAGATATATCTATTCTCAATTAATATCAAAAAATATCAAAATTATGTGTAAAACTATTTTTTAGTGCATAAGTAATTTAAATAATTAAATTTGTGAATATAAAAATTGTCCAATTCTGAATTTCTTCAAATGTCCAAACAAATCCTTTTCAAATTCAGGTGCTCTCAAAGAAATTGTGCCAAAATCCACCACCAAAGTAAAGTTGGGTAACTCACCAGAGCTCCATGCTGATCAATCTCTAGATCAGCAAAAAACGCTTTTTGCTCTGGGAGCAGATGCAATAAATCAACTTCTCAGGTGTGATGATCAATAGCTACACATTCATCCATAAGGTAGGTATCCACCACTCAATATAATGGTTCCAGGAGCATTATATCACTCTCTTTCGGGCTTCGCTTGCTGGATGCTGACGTCTGTGGAGAGGATTGAGTCACGAGCGCTGTAGTGAGTGTGCGGGGAACAGGAGACTGTTATACCATTTGCTGTTTTATGCTGTTATACTGGTGTCGGTGAAGACACCCTTTTTGTGAGTGTAAATCTTTATTAAATTGTTGGATACGTTTATAAAAAAACTGGCTGCACCATGATTTTCTCTTTCATTCCCAAACATGACCTCGGTGGAGAGATATAAAAAGAGAGTGATATAATGCTCCTGGAACCATTATATTGAGTGGTGGATACCTACCTTATGGATGAATGTGTAGCTATTGATCATCACACCTGAGAAGTTGATTTATTGCATCTGCTCCCAGAGCAAAAAGCATTTTTTGCTGATCTAGAGATTGATCAGCATGGAGCTCTGGTGAGTTACCCAACTTTACTTTGGTGGTGGATTTTGGCACAATTTCTTTGAGAGCACCTGAATTTGAAAAGGATTTGTTTGGACATTTGAAGAAATTCAGAATTGGACAATTTTTATATTCACAAATTTAATTATTTAAATTACTTATGCACTAAAAAATAGTTTTGCACATAATTTTGATATTTTTTGATATTAATTGAGAATAGATATATCTTTTGCACTAATGTTTCTACACTAAATTAGGAATAGTTTGTGGTTTTAAGGCATTCCTTTATTTAAGTTATAGCACTAAGAAATGTATTTGGTTTCTTTGAGCTGGAATTCCTGCTTTAAAGTATTAAGGGTGTGGCGCTTTTATTACACTTGTGATACAGTCAAGGCTGTTTGCAATCAAGGACCTCCTTTTTCATAAAGTGATCTCTGCCGTTCACCTTAATAAAGATATTGTGTTACCTTTCCTGTGTCCTGCGTCAGGTCAGCTCAAGGTGATCTCCCTCCATCGCTTGGATGTGATGAAGGCCATCAGGGTTTACCTCTCAGCCTCTGCTATTTTCAGGCAGGTGGATTGCCTGTTTGTTATTCTAGAAGGTCCCTAAAGATGTTCTCTGGTTTCCATATCCAATAGTTTTAAGTGGATTCAACAGGTTTTTTTTACAGTTTATTAACTGTGAGATAAAGTTCAGTGGCAAGAAAAAGTATGTGAACCCATAGGAATTAACTGGTTCTTGCAGTAATTTGCCATAAAATGTGATCTGACCTTAATCTAAGTCACAATAGACAAACACAACAGCCTAAACTGATAACACACAGACAATTCTAATTTCAAGTTCTGTGAATGTTTAATGGGTGTGTTCAATAAAGACATTAAAAATTATAATTGTTTGTTTGTTATCAGCTTAAAGGATACGTTCACTTTTTCGGGCAGAAATTTACTTTTCATAATAAATAGAAGTGTTTTCCAATGCCATTTCTGACCCAGCCATTCCAATGTGCTTTTCTCTCACTAACCTCATCCACAGGTTTACTTTTCTGTCAGTTTATTTGAATGTTTGAAAGGATTTTCAGATTGCATCATTTCTTAGATGATATCTCGGCATTCACTTCCTGTAGGCCACCACCAGAAGCCTTCACTTCCTTGTTGCATCACAGAAGAGGGTGTGATATGGTGTGTTCACCACTCTGGACCACACCTTCCTCATTACAATATTACCTTCCTCCCATCAGCTATGTAGTTCTGGTAAATCTAAAAATTGTACAGAGATTGTACAATTAGATTGCATAGTGCATGGCCATCTTTATACAAATACATAGGAGTGGATGGAGACACTCAGTGTTCAGGCCCGTTCGCATCTCCACGTAGTGAAGACTCACATTCCCGCATGCATTTGTTTTGGGTGTTTTGGAGCGTTTTCACTCGTCACGCATAGGGCAGCCCATTTACTTGAGTGGGCTGCCATACACGTAACAATCACCCCACAGAAGCTCCAGAATGTTTTTTTGGGAGTGGAGCATGGTGCGTTGCTGCAATTTTTGGTGTGTTTGCCACACTTGGGGTGCTTCAAACATGTAATGTCAACACAAACACAATGCATATTAGCAGCATGTTTCTGAAACGCATGGCAAAGCGTGCATTTTCTCTGCAGTCTGCCATGCGTTTGGAAAAAACAAATGTGACTGGATCCTCATTGTTCTGTGTAAATGCACCAATTCACTTTTGGGTTCCATTCACACCGAGAGTAGCAGGAGCACACGTTTTTTGCCTTGTGACACACATAGGGCAGCCTGTTGATCCCAATGGGCTGTGCTACACGTGGAAAAGTAGCTCATGGGACATTTTGGCACGTTGCATGTTGCATGTTTTACTGTGCATTTTGCTGCATTTGTCGCCCGTTTTGTCATGTGGCAAAATGTATGATTGTTTCTGTGTTTGGTGTGCTATTAATAATTAATGACACTGAAAGTGCAACTAGTTAATTTTAGGTGCATAAAGGTGGCCATACACTATACAATCTGATTGTACAATCTCTGTACCATCTCCTTTAGATTTACCAAAACTATATAATAGAACGACACACTATCCAATTGCTCTGAATCCAATCAAGCAGACCCTTGCACTACATCAGGGGTGCCACGTGGGCTGCATGCAGCCTGAGCCTGTCTGAAGATACGCTGGGGTAGCCAGGTAAATGCATGCAGGCAGGGATCCTGGGGATGCTGTGAAAAAAAGTTAATGGGTGAAGGGTGTGTGCTAAAGAGGTCAGTGCAGCATATGTGTGCTAATCAGATCAGCTGGTAATCTGCTTCCGGTGTCCTATTGGCTCCTCTGTCCTCTACCTGTCTACATTCCAGGAATTGAAAAAGCTTGTAAGAAATTTACCAAGGGCTAAGGTAAGGCCTTGTTCTCCAGATCAAAGAGAGCTTGTATATTTTTGCAATTGAGGTACATTAATGGTATAATGGTGCATAGAGGAGTTGGATTTTATTTAAAAAAAAAAAGTTAACTTAGCTTTAAATACATTGTGTTTGTCTATTGTGACTAAAGAGGGCCATAGATGATGTTATTTTCTTTCCTTGCAACCACAGGTGTTGATGGGGGAATCTCTCCCACAGAGTTCCCTCAAATTGGGTATAATCAGCCTGCCTATAGATGGTTCAAATCTCTGTCGGTCCCTGCTGAACTAGCGGGGATTCTAACCATCTATGGCTGGTTTTAGAAGAGGATCAGATCACATTTTATGGAAAATTACTGCAGAAAACCCATTAATTCCAAGATGATCACATATTCTTGCCACTGCATTTATTTTACTTTAACCACTTGACCTCCAGAGGATTTACCCCCCTTAATGACCAGGCCTCTTTTTGCTACTTGGCGCTGCACTAATTCAACTGATAATTGCGCGATCATGCAATGCTGCACCCAAACGAAATTTACGTCCTTTTTTTCACACAAATAGAGCTTTCTTTCAGTGGTATTTGATCACCTGTGCACTTTTTATTTTTCACGCTATAAACAAAAAAAGGCCAAAAATTTGAAGAAAAACGATATTTTTTACTTTCAGCTATAAAAAATATTTAGTAAACTCAAAGTTAGTTATAAATTTAGGCCAAAATGTATTCTGCTACATGTTTTTGGTAAAAAAAATCCCAATAAGTGTATATTGATTGCTTTGTGTGAAAGTTATAGTGTCTACAAACTATGGTATAGATACTGCAATTTACGCCATTTTTTTGCTATACAGCGCTGCGCTAGTTTAACAGACAATTGCGCGGTCATGCAATACGGTACATAAATGAAATTTACATCCTTTTTTTTCCACAAATTGAGCTTTCTTTCGGTGGTATTTGATCGCCTTGCGGTTTTTTATTTTTTGCACTATGCATGTCCAGTAAAAAAAAATTTAAAAATCAAATTTAGTCATAAATTTCTGCCAAAATGCATTCTTCGACATGTCTTTGCTAAAAAAAAAAAAAAAACCCAATAAGTGTAAATTAATTGGTTTAGGTGAAAGTCATAGCGTTTACAAATGGCGGGAAACATACTGGGATTTTTAGTTTTTTTTATACTAATAATGGCGGCGATCAGCGACTTATGGCAGCGATCAGTGACTTATAGCGGCGATCAGCGACTTATGGCGGGACAGCGGCGGACATTCTGACATTGGGGGGTACTGACTTGGGGTCACTGACATCCCCAGTGACACCAATACAGTGATCAGTGCAAAAAACAAAACACTGACAATGTACTAATGGCACTAGGGAAGGAAGGGGTTAAGTTTATTATTCAGAGAAAAGGTTAACTGTGTGAGGGGAGTGTTTTACTAGGGGGCGGGGGTGTGTACTGCAGGGAACACTGCTGATCGGGAGAGAGAAACTCTTCTGTCCCGATCAGCATGTCAGGAGCTGTCAGGGAACTGACAGAAAGCACAGCTACTGCAGCTGTGCTCTCTGTCAGCGATTGCCGCCGATCACCGGGACATAGCCGGTAACGACCGGCTGTGACCCGGCGACTGACATCCGTGGCTGTGATTGGCGGGACAGGTAGGGCGGTGGCGCGCCCCCTACCTGATTTAAAAACACACGTTTTAAAACGTGGTTTTGCCCAGGTGTGCCGCCCTGCCGCTGTATTTCTACAGTGGCTGGGCGGCATGTGGTTAAAACCCACTCCACTAGGGCAGTGAATGCTTCTTGGGCCTTTTATGCCTTTGTACCTCAGATCTGTAACTGTTGTTGCATACGATTTATTGGGTCAATGTGTCTGCCATGGCAGATGCTAGTTTTGGTCAACATTTTCTGCAAATGGCTGTTTAGTGCCCTTGCGTTTGGCAGTTTTCTTTTGTAGGTGTGATTCAGCTGTGTTTGTTTTGGTGTGCTTGTCCCTCTGTTTGGACTGCTTTTGGAAGCCCCTAGGTTGCCTAATCCTTTCCTAAATCCTTATTTTGTAGTCCATGGAGCGACACAGCTCTTCCCCTATGCTATAGTTCTCCCAATGCTTACTACAAGGAATTAGGTGTGAAGTGGGAGATGTTATAGCCTCCGTAAGGCTGGCCTACTTTTTTTATGTTCTTAGTGTCCATTTCTCTTTTAGGTGGCAGTATAACTCCAGCTTGCCTAACTATGATTAAACTGTGTCCTTTAATGGGCTGTGAGAAAAGGATAATACAGTGAGTACAAAGTTAAAATTATTTTCAGCAAAATATTTTTCTATAACAATAAGGATACATTTTGGGAAACAAATATAAAGCATAACACCTTATTCTAAAGACTCTATATAAGTACCATAGTTTTTCACAACACTATGAGCCTGTTTCATTTTTTTAATTCACAATTGCAGTGTTTCTTAAAGTGTTACTAAACCCAGGACCCTGCATTCACTATATCCTGTATCCCACAGTACACAGAACATGGAGATGCAATTATTTTAATAAATATAAACAGCTAAATACCTTTTCTCACCAGTAGTATATAGCAGTCTTGTGACATCTATCAATGTCCAGCAGAGCACTGGTTAATCTTGAAGGAGTTTTCATTCTGCTCTGACTGTCCTATGAGGCTGCATGACCCCTGACCCCTGTCTGGACAGTGCTGTTTGGCCCTGTGCTGATCACATGCTCCTTCTTCTCCCAAGAAAAAACCTCAGGTGCAGCTTGCCCCCAAGGCTCTTTTCTATTAGCAGATGGAGTGGGGACAACAGAAAAAGAGGATCAGAGAAGATGGCATCAAACAGCCTTTTTACACAATGCAGAAGAATTACCCCGTAGGTTCCACAGGGAGTATAACAAGCATGCTTTACTGCATATACAGACTGATTTTGCTGTTGTGGGTTTAGTAACACTTTAACTCGGATCCTCAGATACCTCAAATAGCATCATTTTTAAGTATTAACATTAGTGCGAATAACCATAAACCTAATTAATCCAGTTAAACAAAAAGAAAAATCACCATCGTAAGTTAATTTCAAAGAAATCCTTAAAACACAACCTGTTTGGAGTATTTAAAGGGCCAGTCCACCCAAAACTGATATTTCAGTTTTGGGAAAATCCAAGAGTTAAATAGCCTGACAGTTTCTTATAACCACAGAACTTTATTTGTAACACATCTACTCTTGAGTGTCTGGATCTGTACTTCTGTGGTGACCATTATTAGTCCTACTGTACTTGATGGATTTTTTTCATATATTTTCATTATCAAGAAGACAACAAAGGGAGTGGACAAGAACAGCCAAAGCTCTCAGGTGGATAGCAACAGGATTGGTAACTAGATCAGGAAGATGACAATGTTGGAGTATCCAGGGGCTTAAGGTCACCATGCACAGCTTGATTTTTGAAGGTATTCCCCCCATCCATGCTAACAGGATGGGTGCATGAATTTCCACTGCCTGCTATTGTATTTAAGCAGCCACAGCTACCTTAATGAAGTGGCCTTGCTGAACAGTGACTGCAACAGATAGGATATTCTTCAACTAATAATTTTTCACCTGACTTTAATTTTGTAATCGACTTTTGTTGAACAGGGTGGTGCTTTTAGAGCCACCCACACTTTGATTTTCAGACAACTCAGCAAGGTTTGGCCAAAGGTCAAGACGGTTATGGAAACTATTACTCAGAGCTGTAGGCATCACTGTAAGTATAATACCATTCTTGGGTTGAATGATCCTTTAAATATTGCAGTTAAATGACACAAATATTCAGTAACACCACCTGTGCAGCTTTCTTTTCCAAGAAACATGAAATAAAGGTGGGTGTCACAGTCTTTAGTATGGGCATAGCTAGGTGAACAAGATTTCAATGATTACTTAACAATATTGGGTTCAATTTAATTAGGAAAACATCAGTTTACAAAGTATCATAAATTATCTTTTTGCTGATATGAATACAGTAAACTGAAATCTAGTTGCCACTTTTCATGCTATTACTTCTCTTTGTACTTCCATCAGCCTGCTTGTAAAAGAGGAAAACCATTGCAAAAAGAAAATATCTCCATTGCAAACAAAAGGATTTCATGCAAAAAAGTTTGCTCATATGCATTCACATGTTTAATAAAGGGTTGGGTTATTAAAACCTGTGCCATGTGTAGATTAATGTCAGTGATTGGCTGACAATAGCCAGATGACAGTATTATTACTAGGTGTAAATAATAATTAACCTTCAAGATCTAACAAAAGAAGAAGGTAAATATACAATGGTAGTTTTACCTATATAATGCTGTGGTTACATACTGTACTGTATACTGCATGTACAAAGTGGCATATTAAATCTGAGCTTTGATGCAAAAGTTCAGGATGCAGCCTGTTTTCACAATTCAAGTATGCTTTGCTTGGGTGACATATGAGCCCATTACCTAAGGTGTATGTGCCCATACTGTAAAGAGAATGAAATAGATATCCCTTCAGTAATATTAAAACAGATCTCTAGACTACCTGTCAAGTACATAATCTATCATCTTCAAAAGGGCTTAAATAACTAGGAAATCATATAGTTGAGCCCAAGCAACCTCCATCAATATGTGGTCAGTTTCCTGAATGTATATTAAATCTTACCTTCAAAGTTGGGTAGAACACTGCATGTTTCCCTCCTTTATTCCTGTAAAATAAATATTTTTTATAAAGAAAAGCATTGACAAATACAAGCCCCATGGTAAACCAGCTGGAAGGCATAAAGCAAATTTATAACAATCTTTTACGGACCTATCAAGCAAGGCTTACATCCCCCGGTTGAGGACTTTAGGAATGACAATAATATAAAGTTGTGCTCAAAAGTTTGCATACCCTGGCAGAAGTCCTGACATTTTGGCATTGATATTGAAAATATAACTTATCATGCCAAAAAACTATCTTTTATTTAAAGTATAAGTTGACCTTTACAAATCTATAAAGGTGACCTCACACTGGACCCCCTCCCCATCCCCCTTGTCCCGCTGTAGCGGTGTCCCGTGATCCCCGCCTTGTCCAGCTGTACCGGTGTCCCGTGATCCCCCTGGCTTTCTCTCTTCTCCTCGCAGCGCTGACAATACAGGCTAGACAGATTCTAATTGGTCAGCACCACCCATGTGACAGTGCTGACCTATTGGAATGCCTCTTGTCCGTACATGCTGAGAGTTACAGATAGGAGATTAAGCCATGGGGATTTCAAATCCTCAGACCAGTGAAGCAGCATCCTGGTGCCTGACAGTGGGAGATCATGAGACACCAGTACAGAGGGACCGGGGGATGGGGAGGAGGTCTAGTGTTAGGTCACCTTACAGATTTTCTGTAAGGTGAACTTGCACTTTAAGAATAATGATCATATGAAGCCATTTATGATCACATAGTTTTTTGGCTCTTTTTTAAATCATAATCACCCAAATGGCCCTGATCAAAAATTCACATATCCTGGAATGTTTGGCCTTGATACCGACAAACAAGGTGACACACACAGGTTGGAGTGACAACTAAAGGTTAATTTCCCACAATTAGTGTCTGTGTAGAAATAGTCAATGAGTTTGTTAGCTGGATTCACTGAGCAAGCTAGATACTGAGCCATGGGGAGGAGAAAATAACTGTCAAAGACCTGCATAACAAGGTAATGGAACATTATTAAACAGCATTTATATGGCGCCAACAGTTTGTGCAGCGCTCTACAATATAAAGGGAACAGTACAGTTACAATACAGTTCAATACAGAAGGAATAGGAGGGCCCTGCTCATGAAGCTTACAATCTAAAGGAAGGGGAAAGTGGTACAAAAGGGGTTAGCTGCAGGGGATGATCTGATGGAGGTGTTCTTAGGTGGAGGTGGGGTAGGCTTCCCTGAATAAGTGAGTTTTGAAAGATCGTCTAAAGGCGGACAGGGTGGGGGCTGACCAGACATACTGGGGTAGGGAGGATGGGAGAGATTCTGGATAAGTCCTGGAGGTGAGCATGGAAGGAAGTGACAAGGGAGCTAGAGAGGAAGAGCGGATAATTTGGATGATATTTGCAAATGAGGTTAGTGATGTAGCTGGGGATAGTGTTCTGGATGGCTTTGTACATTGTGGTTAGTATTTTGAATTTTATATGTTGGGCTAGTGAAAGCCAGTGAAGGGATTGATAGAGAGGGGCAGCAGTCAGTGATTGGTTGGTAAAGTGTATAAGTCTAGCAGCAGCATTCATATTAGAAGGGGAGCCTGTGTAAAGGTAGGCCAGGGAGGTGGGAGTTGCAATAATCAAGGCGGGATATAACCAAGGCATGGATAAGTTGTTTTGTAGTGTCATTAGACAGGAAGGGGTAAATTCTGGAAATGTTACAAAGGTTGAGGCGGCAGGATTTAGCCAGTGATTGGATGTGAGACACAAAGGAGAGGTCAGAGTCTAGGATTACACCTAGCACTCTGGCATGTAGGGAGGGACCAATGGTTGTGCTGTTGACCTTAATGGTAAAGTCATGAGTTGGGGATCAGGGAGGAGGAAATATTACAATCTCAGTTTTAGAAAGTATGAGTTTGAGGAAGTGGTGTGACATCCATACTGATATGTAGCTCAATAGATTTGTGATACGTGAGATTGAAGGGGTGAGCTGGGGAGTAGAGCAATAGATCTGGGTGTTGTCAGTGTAGAGGTGGTATTGGAAGCTATGGGAGGTTATCAACTGGCTTAGGGAGGAGGTGTAGAGAAATAATAGGAGGGGCCCAAGGATGGGGCCCCGGGGTAACCCAACAGAAAAAGAAAGAGGAGCGGAGGAGTTGTATGTGACGCTGAAAGTGTGCTGAGATAGGTAAGAGGAGAACCAGGAAACAGCAGAGTCACAGAGGCCAACAGAGTGGAGTTTACTGAGGAGAAGTGGGTGGTCGACTGTGTCAACGGCAGCGTAAAGGTCTAAGAGTATGAGTATGGAGTAATGGTCATTGGTTTTAGCAGTTAGTAGGTCTTTAGTGAGTTTTAGTAGGGACGTTTCAGTGGAATGTTGTGGGTGGAAGCCAGACTGCAGGGGATCAAGGAGGTTATTGTCAGTGAGGTAGCAACTCATACAGTTGTGGACAAGGCACTCAAGAAGCTTGGAGGCAAACGGGAACAGGGAGATGGGTCTTAAGTTATTCAAACAGGTGGTGTCCAGCGACGGTTGGGGGTAATAGTGCATGTTTGAGCTGAGAGGGAAAGTTGCCGGTGGAGAGTGAGAGGGTACAGGGCACAGGTGGTGAGAAGGGTCTCTGAAAGGAGTATGACAACTTCCTCAGTGGTAACAGGGTCAAAGGAAGAGAGTATTGAGTGTGGTATTGGACCTGGTAAGTTGGTTGGTGGAATAAGCTTGACACTGGAGATCTCATCACGAACTGTTTCGATCTTGTTCTTGAAATTACTGGGAATCTCCTGGGAAGTAAGTTGGTGGGTGGAGGCAGTGGGGGGTGAAGTAAGGAATTAAGGGTAGAAAAGAGTTGATGAGGACTGAATGAGAGGATGTTGATGAGAGTGGTGTAGTAGGTTTGGTTAGCAGCGTAGAGGCCTGGAATTGTATTTGAGAAGGGCAGATTTGTAAAGGGTGAAGTCTTGCAGGGATTTAGTTTTACGCCATGCTCACTCAAGAACACGGCTGCATCTCTTGAGACTGCTGGTGTCATCTGTTTGCCAGGGCTGTAGTAGGCGAGGCCTGGTTCTGCGCATAGAGAGAGGAGCAAGAGTGTCCAGGGAGGATGACAGTAAGTTGTTTTAGATAGATGTGGCCAGTTCTGGGCAAGCAATTTTATTGTAAAGGCATGTAGTAGCAGAGTGAAGAAGGGAAGGGCTGAGGTGGCGGAGGTTTCTATGGATAACTGTTTGCTGGTTGAAGGCATGGGAGGTATGAGAGACAGGGACAGTGTGAAACTGATAAAGTTGTGATCAGAGAGAGGAAAAGGGGTGTTAGAGAGGTTACAGGGAATGCAGAGGTGGGAGAATACAAGGTCTAGGGTATTGCCATTGGAGTGAGCAGTGGTTTGTATCCATTTTGTTAGGTTAAAAGTGGAAGTTAGGTTGAGTAGTTGAGAAGCGGCTGAGGTGTTAACATTGTCTGGAATGTTAAAGTCACTAAGGATGATGTCAGGTATCCTAGAGGAGAGAAAGTGGGGTAGCTATGCAAAGAAGTAATCAAGGAAGCGTGGCACTGGGCCAGGAGGCCAGTAAATGACTGCAATCTTCAGACAAACAGGAGAAAAAAGACTAACACAGTGCATTTTAAAAGAGCAGAGGGACAGAGAGGGAGGTGTAGGAAGAATCTGGAAGGTTCTTTGTTGGGAAAGAAGTCCAACTCCGCCCCCTTTTCATCTACTGGGTCTGGGTATCTCTTGACACCAAGCCAAGGTCAGGTAAAACAAAAAGAAAGATTGCAGCCACAACTGCCAGAAGAATTGTTTGGGATACAAAGAAAAACCTACAGGTAACCTTTGGAGAAATACAGACTGCTCTGGAAAAAAGAGAGTGTGGTTGTTTCAAGGAGCACAATATGATACTTGAACAAAAATGAGATGCATAGTCAAGTTTCTAGAAAGAAGCCTTTACTGCGTCAGTGCCACAAAAAAGCCCAAAGGTGTGTTAAGTTGTCAGTCATATCGTAACCAGGTTTTTTTGTGGCATTGGTGCAGTAAAGGTTTCTATCTGGTGACTCAACTATGCAGCTCATCTTTGTTCAAGTATTATTGTATTGTGCTCCTTAAAACAACGACATCATCTTTTTCCAGAGCAGCCTCTATTTCTCCTTTCTTTGTATCCCGAACAATTCTTCTGGCAGTTTTGGCTGCAACCTTTCTTGGTCTATCTGACCTTGGCTTGGTATAAGAGAACCCTGAATTTTCCCACTTCTTACTAAGTGATTGAACAGTACTGACTGGCATGCTCAAAGCTTTGGATATCTTTTTTATATACTTTTGTATCTTTATAAATTTCCATTACCTTGTTATGCAGGTCTTTTGACAGATCTTTTCAGTCCCCCATGGTTCAGTATCTAGCCTGCTCAGTGCATTCATGTGAGAGCTAACAAACTCATTGACTAGTTATACACAGACACTAATTGCAATTTAAAAAGCCATAGTTGTTGGAAATGAACATTTAATTTCCATTTTAACCTGTGTTGTCACCTTGTGTGACTGTACCAAGGCCAAACAAGCCAGGGTATATAATCTTTTGATCAGAACCATTTGGGTGATTTCTGTTCTCATTATGATTTAAAAAGGAGTGAAACAACTATGTGATAATAAATGGCTTCATATGATCATCATCCTTAAATAAAAGACATTTTTTGGCGTGATCAGTCATATTTTCAATATCCATGCTAAAATGTCATGATTTCTGCCAGGGTATGCAAACTTTTGAGCACAACTGTATATCAGAATGATTATGGTCACACGGTTTGCTTAATGCAAAGGTTTCCATTTCTACTATACGAAACTCTGATTGGAAACGTTTAGAATCCCTAACCTTCAGAAAAGCAGGATTTGGTGGTCCTTGAACACCAAGTTTTCAGATAGTAGAGGACTGAGGGTAACCCATCATTACTAGGATGAAAAAAAAAGCCTTGGGTAGGCAGGCAATGTTACAGTTACACTAGATGATCCACTGACTGTCTAATTCTAGGTAATTTTGGGACTATTTGGTGGCTTTTTATCAGCTTACAACTACAATTTCTTCTGATCTTTAAGCAACCAAATAGGACAGAAATGAAAATGCATTTTTTTGTTTTTTCAGGTCAACATCTATCATTTGGATTTCTGAAACTTGGTAAGGTTTGTTTTTGAAAGGTGATTGAAGGAACAAAAATTGCAGAGTACACATGGCGATTTCAAACACTTTTAACCAACTTTAGTTTCCTGAAACAACTGAACAGATCAAGTCAACCTGTAATCTGCAGTTTCAAGTGTATCGTGGTGTTGATAGAAACTGTTGGTTGTATGTTGCCTTGAACTTTTCATTGTTTTTGCAACTAAAAGCTACTTGAAGTTGCCTAAAAATTTCCATGTGTATGACCACCATATTAGATATACATTGTCATTTTTGCCACCATCAACCAAATATAATAATACTTCCTACAAAATATATCAGTAAACTAAAGTTAGCTCTGTAGAATATCAGAAGCACTACTTTCTGTTGGCAATAAGTCTAAAATTCTATATCTTGCTTCACATGAAGAGCCGATAATAACAAGTCTGCTTCTGGCTGAATGCATACCATTGCAACCTTCCCACAATTCCCAAAACAATCTCAGGTTCCAAATGTTATCTGCCTCTGTGTGTGTGTGACAAATTAGAATGAATAGGCCATAGACTGGAATATGATCACAATGGCTCATGAAAATGTCAGATTTATCCTGTGACTTGGAATGTTGACAAGTACAAACAGCCTGGTGGTGTACTCACTTTTTATATTCCAGATAATGCTCAGCGATATGCTGGTCCCACAGTAGCTTTGGCTTATGTTCCTTCAATATCTCTATGTACCTGGAGATCAAACCAAACTTATGGTTACATTAAAACACAGCAAGAGCATGATATATGTTACAGTGTATGCTGCATGTCTCTGCTCAATAGCCAGAAGCTGTCTTTTGTAAAGCTCCCTGCTACAAACTTCAGTGGAAATTACAAAGTGAAACCAGAGAGAATGCCATTAATCTTTACAGGAAATGTCATCCTCTGACACAAAGATTGCAACAGTTAAATATTAATCTAAGAATTCATGTGAGCTGATAATGTGCACCATTTTATTAAACTATGCCTTTATTCAACAAAAGAAAGCTTTATTTACAACTTTACTTGAAATTCAATTCATGTTTCTATGATTGCATTGTCAGACATACAGCTTGAAGCCATATTAGATAGTTTTCGCTTTTGCTTCATCCTGACGCGTAGGTGGCAAGAGCATCCACATCCTTTTTGAAACAATATGTCATTATGCAGACAACAGACATTTGTCTTCCGACCACTGGGACCATTACTTATGTTATCATTTCATTTGATTGTATTACTATTCATGCTCATCAGATGTACAGTATAAAGAATACTGCGGAGACTGCACTGTGCATTATACAAGGTCTCAAAATAGGTAACACACAAGAACAATCTCCGCTCATAAGATCTAGAAAGCTATGACTCGAGGAGCTGTGTGCACTGTTTCTTTGACTGTATCCATAGTAAATTACATGCAGCAGGAAGGGATATGTTATTGCTGAAACATTATTTAATAAAATCAGTTTTGTTTGAAGTCTAATTGTAGCGCAAGAAATCTCAACTGAAATTACATGTGCAGTTTCTTGACTGAATGGTAAAAATCCTGCCAATAAACTACACAGGCCAACACACATTTTGGTGCCTTAAATGTTAGACCTGTTCCTAAAGTGCACCAGTTTTTTCCCTATCAGCTCTAGTTTTTGAGATACAGTATATATGCCATATGCCACTCTTCCTTCTGGTCAACTGTCAAAAATCAGGACATTTTAATGTAGTGTTTTATTTAATCTTGTAGCATGAAAGAAACACAAAAAAGTAGCCATAACCTATACAGTGCTCACTCTGCAAAAATGAAACAATATAAATGATAATATACACACACCTCCTATATGATCATAACTATAATACAGTTAATAACTTACACTCTGGAATCCAATGTTTCAGATGTAAAATTGCAATTGGAAGTATTTAAACATTCTCACTATATCTGCTATCTTGTAGGCAAAAACACAAACTAAGTATTAACCACTTGCCAACCACGCTATAGCTGAGTGATGGCTATAGCGTGGTTGTCCAGTCCTGGGAGGGTGTTATATGACATCCTCCCAGAACACGCCCTCCCGCATGCCCCTGGGGGAGCGCACCCGGTGATCTCCGTGATCACTGTGTCCTACGGACACAACTGATCACATAATGTGGTAAAAGGCCAATCACAGCGTCCTTTTACCACGTGATCAGCTGTGTCCAATGACACAGCAGATCACCGGTAAATGCAGTTGCCGGTTATCGGCTGCATTTTACTCACACGGTCACAGCATGAGGAAAGTACTGCCAATAACTGGCAATTGTCAGAGGATGGTTCGGCACCAATCATCAGGGCACTGATGAACAGTGCCCAGCAGTGCCACCCACCAGTGCCCAGCAGTGCCACCCACCAGTGCCCAGCAGTGCCGCCCACCTGTACCCATCAGTGCCTAGTAGTGCCACCCACCTGTGCCCATCAGTGCCTAGTAGTGCCACCCACCTGTGCCCAGCAGTGCCACCCACCAGTGCCCAGAAGTGCCACCCACCAGTGCCACCCATCAGTGTCCAGCATTGCCACCCATCAGTGCCATCAGTCAGTGCCACCCATCAGTGCCCATCAGTGCCGCCTATCAGTGCCCATCATTGTTGCATATCAGTGCCACCTCATCAGTGCCGCCTATACGTGCCGCCAATCAGCACTCATCAGTGCTGCCTATCAGCGCCCATCAGTGCTGCCTATCAGTGCAGCCTCATAAATGCACATCAGTGAAAGAGAAAAATTACCTGTTTGCAAAATTTTATAATAGAAACAAAGCAAAACTTTTTTCTTTCAAATGTTTTGCTCTTTTTTGTTTATAGAGCAAAAAATAAACACACCCAGCAGCGATTAAATACCACCAAAAGAATGCTCTATTTATGTGGAAAAAAAAGATTAAAATTTCATATGTGTACAGTGTTGCATGACCGCACAATTGTCATTCAAAATGCAACAGCACTGAAAGCTGAAAATTGGCCTGGGCAGGAAGGGGGTATAAGTGCCTGGTAGGCAAGTGGTTAATGAACAAGTTGATCAGCAAGATCTTTTCAAAAACTGACAAAAATATATATAAATTCTACCATATCTAAGAAACCAGGGCTGATGCAGTCTAGCCAATGCAATTTCCTGAATCAGTGCCCCAAATAACCCCAAAAACAAGTCTAAAAAGGCAAGGCACCAAGAAAAAAGTTTTTTTTTTTGTTGGGTTGTGCTATCATACTTGCTGACAGTATCATTTGAAGGTTTATGCCAAACAGTTTGACTGTTTGGCATAAACCTTCAAATGATACTGTCAGCACTCCAACTGTGAAGTGGATCATTTATTTATATGACCCAGCACTCCAGCCATGAAGACACAAAAATATACAGTTTACATAAAATTCAAAAAAGCATGATAGAAAAAATAAAATATACAAAATTAAATAAATATTAAAAAGCAAAAAAAAAAAAAATATATATATATATATATATATTGTTTTTCAGTTTAATTCATGGATGGCATTGTGTGTCAGGGCTCTTTTGATCACTGAAAACAATCTCGGACACCTGTGATAATTAGATTGGCAGGTGAGCCCAATTTAAGGAAAAACTACTGAAGGACGGTGTTCCACATAATTAAGCAGAGCACTATTTTCAAGCAATATGGGGAAGAAAAAGGATCTCTCTGCTGCCGAAAAGAGTGAAATAGTTCAATGCCTTGGACAAGCTATGAAAACATTAGATATTTGACAAAAACCTAAGCGTGATCATCGCACTATTAAGAGATTTGTGGCTTATTCAGAGCACAGACGGGTTTGTGCAGATAAAGGCACATTGAGGAAGATTTCTGCCAGATCCATGCATCGGATCAAGAGAGCAGCTGCTAAAATACCATTACATAGCAGAAAACAGATATTTGAAGCTGCTGGTGCCTCTGGAGTCCCACGGACATCAAGGTGTAGAGTTCTCCAGAGTCTTGCAACTGTGCATAAACCTTCTATTCGGCCACCACTAACCAATGCTCACAAGCAGAATCGACTGCATTGGGCAGAAAAATACATGATGACTAATTTTCAAACAGTCCTGTTCACTGATGAGTGCCGTGCAACCCTGGATGGTCCAGATGGATGGAGTAGTGGATGGTTGATGGTTGGTGGACGGCCACCCTGTTCCAACAAGGCTGCAACGTCAGTAAGATGGTGGTGGAGTCATGTTTTGGGCTGGAATCATGGGAACAGAGCTGGTTGGCCCCTTTAGGGTCCCCGAAGGTGTAAAGATGACCTCTGCAAAGTATGTGGAGTTTATGACTGACCACTTTCTTCTCTGGTACAGAAGGAAGAACTATGCTTTCCGTAATAAAATCATCTTCATGCATGACAATGCACCATCTCATGCTGCAAAGAATACCTCTGCATCAATGGCTGCTATGGGGATAAAAGGAGAGAAAGTCATGGTGTGACCTCCATCCTCCCCTGACCTCAATCCTATTGAGAACCTTTGGAGCATCCTCAAGCAAAAGATCTATGAGGGTGGGAGGCAGTTTACATCCAAACAGCAGCTCTGGGAGGCTATTTTTGACATCTTGCAAACAAATTCAAGCAGAAACTGTCCAAAAACTCACAAGTTCAATGGATGCAAGACTTGTGAAGCTGCTATCAAATAAGGGGCCCTATGTTACAATGTAACGTGACCTGTTAAAATGCTAAAAAAGTTAAAATGTTGTTAAAAGTTTGATTGAAATAGCTTTTGATTTCAGTAAATATGCTGCAAATACAACAAATGACAATTTTCAGTTCTTTACAACCTATAAAGTGTTTTGAAACTTACTGTGCGTAATAATTTGGAACAGTGCATTGTAAGTTTTTTATGTTTAAAAAAAATAATGTTATCATTAGGAGGTTTGTTCAATAAAATTTGAATTGTACTCTTAATAGTTGATAACATGAGAATTATGCTGACTGTTATTTACATCAATTATTTAGGTTAATGAGAAAAATATCATTTGCATAATAATTTGGAACAGGGTGTATATATATATATATATATATATATATATATATATATATATATACACACACACACAATGGGGAAAATAATTATTTGATCCCCCTGCAGATTTTGTAAGTTTGTAGTTGATTACCAGGTTTGCACACATCTCAGGATGGATTTTGGTCCACTCTTCTTTACAGATCTTCTCTAAATCCTTAAGGTTTCTTGGCTGTCGCTTGGCAAAGCAAAGTTTCAATTCCCTCCATAAATTTTCTATAGGATTAAGGTCTGGGGACTGGCTAAGCCACTCCATGACCTTAATGTATTTCTTTTTGAGCCACTCCTTTGTTACCTTGGTGGTGTGTTTTGGGTCATTGTCATGCTGGAAGACCCATCCACGACCAATCTCCAGTGTTCTGGCTGAGGGAAGAAGGTTCTCATCCAAGATTTTACAATACATGCCCCCCAACCATTGGCCCCTCAGTGCTGCAAAGTCTGCTTATACCTTCAGCAGAGAAACCACCAGAAAGCATAATGTGCTTGACTGTAGAGATGGTGCTCTTAGGGTCAAAGTCAGCCTTTTCTTCTTCCAAACATGAGTCAAGTTAATGCCACAGAGCTAAATTTTGGCATCATCTGATCACAGCACTTTCTCTCAAGCCTTCTCTGAACCATTTAGATGTTCACTGGCAAACTTCAGATGGGCCTGTACATGTGTCTTCTTGAGGAGGGGGATCTTGTGGGTGCTGCAAGATTTCAATCCATGGCAGCGTATTGTGTTACTAATCCCAACTGCCTTAAGATCATTCACAAGATTCTCCCATGTAGTTCTGGTCTTATCCCTCACTTTTCTCATCATCATTCTTACCCCATGAGGCAAAATTTTGCATAGAGCTCCAGACAGAGGGCAATTGATGGTTATTTTGTATTTCTTCCATTTGTGATTAATCACTCCAACCGTTGTCACCTTCTCACCAAGCTTCTTGCTGATGGTCTTGTAGCCCATCCCAGTCTTGTTCAGGTCTACAATCTTGTTCCTGACATCCTTTGACAACTCTTACCTATGGTGGTGAGGTTTGAATGGAAGAAAGAGATTCTGAGGACAGGTGTTTTTCATACATATAACGAGTTGTCGTTAGGAGCACCTTTTTAAATTGACAGGACTAATGTGTGTACCACATGAGCACATGAGTCTGTGGGAGCCAGAAATATTGTTAGATGGTAGGGGATCAAATACTTATTTTATTCACTGAACTACAACTCAATTTATAACATTTGTATAATGTATTTTTCCTGGTTTTTGGTTGATATTCTGTCTCTATCTCTATTTAAAATACACCTATGATAAAATATATAGACCCTTCATTTCTTTGTAAGTGGGCAAACTTACAAAATCTGCAGGGGATCAAATAATTATTTTCCCCACTGTATATATATGTATACACATACACACAGCAGGTAAAATAAGTATTGAACAATTCACCATTTTCTCAGTAAATATATTTCTAAAGGTGCTATTGACAATGACATTTTCACCACATGTCGGTAACATACATACATACATAAAAAGAAACCAAAACAAATAAGTTCAGAAATTAAGTTATGTGTAATAAAATGGAATGACACAGGGAAAAGTATTGAACACATGAAGAAAGGGAGGTGCAAAAAGACATGGAAAGCCAAAGCACCAGCTGAGATCTATCAGCAATTATTTATTATTTATAAAGCAATCCTGCCCCTTGTCAGTGCAAATCAATATCAGCTGGTTCAGTCTCAACTGATGGCCTACAAAAAAGGTGTCCCATTACCAAGGTATCACATAAGAAACATCTCATGATGGATAAAAGCAAAGAGCTCACTCAAGACCTTTGCAATCCTATTGTTGTAAAACATACTGATGGCATTCGTTAGAGAAGGATTTCTAAACCTCTGAATGTTCCAGTGAACACTTTTGTGACCATAATCCAGAAGTGGAAAGAACATAATTTCACCATATACCGGCCACAACCAGTTGCTTCTCGCAAGATTTCACTCTGAAGAGTGAAAAGAATTATCAGAAGAGTTGTCCAACAGCCAAGGACGACTTGTAGAGAGCTTCAGAAAGACCTGGATTTAGCAGGTACAATTGTTTCAAAGAAAACAATAAGTAATACACTCAGCCGCCATGGCCTGTATGCATGCTCACCACAAAAGACTCGATTGTTGAAGAAAAAGCATGTTAAAGCTCATTTAAAGTTTAAAGTAAACATTTAGACAAGCCTGTGACATACTTGGAGAATATAGTCTGGTCAGATGAGACCAAAATGTTACTCTTTGGGTGAAATAATACACACCATGTTTGGAAGTCAAATGGCACTGCACATCACCCCAAAAACACCATACCAACAGTGAAGTTTGGAGGTGGGAACATCATTGTGTGGGGCTATTTTTCAGCTTATGGTACTGGCACACTTTACGTTATTGAAGGAAGAGTGAACAGAAAAATGTACCAAGACATTCTTGATAAAAAATCTGTTGCCATCTACCAGGATGATGAAGATGAAACAACTCTGGACATTTCAGCTAGACAATGATCCCAAACACAAAGCCAAGGAAACTCACAATTGGTTTTAAAGAAAGAAAATAAAGTTGCTAGAATGGCCCAGCCAATCACCTGACTTGAATCCAATACAAAATCTATGAAAAGAACTAAAGATCAGAGTTCAAAGAAGAGGCACATGGAACCTTCAAGATTTGAAGACTGTTTGTGTGATTGAATGGGTCAAAATCACACCTTAATAATGCATGCAACTAGTTTCTCCATACAGGAGGCATCTTGAAGCTGTCATTACCATCAAAAGGATTTTGTATGAAGTATTAAATAAATTTCAGTTAGCATGTTCAATACTTTTTCCCTGTGTCATTCCATTTTATTACACATAACTTAATTTCTAAACCTACTTGTTTTGTTTTTTCTTTTGTATGGATGGATTATGTGGGTTGTTACCAACATGTGGTGAAAATGTCATGTCAATAGTAGCATATTTACTGAGAAAAATGGTGGCATGTTGAATACTTACTTTACCCGCTGTAATATATATATATGTATGGAGGGACTAGCGTGCTGCTGAACAGATACAACTTATGTTTCATCTTTGTGTATCACCTGAGGCCAGTCATTTCACTGGGTATATGTAAGGGTTTACAACCACTTTAAGAGCCAATTCATGCCATGCACATGCAATACAAAGCAAGGCAATGTGGATTGTGCATGTGATGTCATTTATTCTGTATAGTACCCAAATGCACCATTCTAAAGTACTGCAATGTGTGGAAACACACTACAGTGTTTGTGGTGATTTTTGTAAAATTGTTGTGCGTTTGCGTGAAATGGGCTTCATTAATACAACACACGTTAACATGCAATGTAATGTATGTGAGTCTAACGACCTGCAATGGATCTGAGTGGTGTGAATGGGCCCTAAATGATACGTTATCTGAATGTTTTAGAAGCTTACTCTCTGATAAATGATGGTTATTTTTTCATAATCAAATTACAAACAACTGTTATTTTCTTGGTTCTTTGGTCTCTGAACCTCAGAATTGCAAGCTTGATACTAATGGTTAACTCTAATTAATGGTTGATTTTTACAATATGGTTATGTGTGATGTGCGTGTAATTTAGCAACTTGTAGAAAGTCTGGGGTCTGTCATTCCTGATCTCTTATGTTGAGTCTGTCACTGTTGAAATGCATGGCACAAATAACTCCCAGAAGACATAAATTGCAGGTTGTAAGATGTGCGGGAAGCTGCAAATGAGGACTTGACTTATACAAGTAGTAAAAGAGCCATTTCTTAGATTTTTCTTTAGATTTTTTGTGTTATCTAACCTTTCCCTCAGGAAATATTTGATTTCTCTTTTCACTTAGAAAAGCCTCTCAAATACTCTTTGCAGAGGTAATTGAACATTTCCAAATGCCATTGTAAATCTCAGGTCTCCTAATGCAATATCTCACAATACAAATGCATGTAGTGAAATTGATTTATTTGTGGGCCTACATTTTCCCCCTAAAAAAAAAATCAGATTTATATTTGACCACACAGGAATGGATTTAATTAAAATAGGAGTGCTGTTATTCAGAATACTGTGTCCTGACCTCAACTCTTTCACATGCCATATATAGAAAGATGTGTCACTCCAGAATGTTTAGGAAAGCCTATTGTGTAAATTGTGGGTGAATGCAAATTTCTCACCTTACAGGAAGCTGCATATCTGAGAATGCCGACTCTTCTGCCTGAGCCTCCTTGTCAGTGCTGTATTTAGGTTTTGTGCTGCCCTAGGCAACATAAAAATCTGACGCCCCCCACAGAGAGAGCCTGGACACCAACCAACACCCCCCCCCCCGACCCAAGAGAGCCTTCCACTACCACTATCCTCCATACACCAGCCACCCCAACCTTCATCCCACCCCCCAGCGAGAGAGAGAGAAAGACACTCACCTTCACAGGTCAAGGACCTGCCCCAGTCTGTGACTGACTAGTGAAGGAACAGTAGTACACTGATGAGGTCATCACTTTGCATTCTCCTATCTCCTAAACTTTCTGTGTTGAAAGCACTGTATTTGTCGTAGAGCCTCACTGATTTATAGAAGCCTTTTTTAACCAGGGTGCCATGGCATTCTTGGGAGCCTTTTGGGTTCCTCAGGAAATCCCTGGGTGTCATCAGAACTAATGACCCCAATAGAAGATTTCTCCTCTATTACTCTTCTAGTGTCAGACCAAAATTTGGAATTTTCTTTTACTTTAACTTTTGATGATAACGGTAAACAATACAAAGGAAGAGGGTGAGACTCTAATGTGGGTTCAAAAAACAATAAATACTGGCATGCGTTTTAATCTCTCTACACTATCCAAAGCCCAAAAAAATGTTTTGCCTTTAGTTACAGTTTAATACATGTGTCTGAGCCATACAACTGACATTTATTCAAAGCCCATCATAATTGCGCAAGGTTACTGGTTTTTACCCACTTGAGTACCGCCTACATTACCAAGCCATTCTTTAGTTTGACTGACAATTACTTTGGCATGCAATTGTTCTGTCTAACTTTTTGAGACCCAGTAGAGCCTTCTTTCGATGGTACAGTTTTCTTTTACTACTGTATATGAGTGAGGTAATGATGCAGGGAATGAAGTGCATCATTAATGTACATGTTATACATACACAGAGAGAGGAGATTGATGGGTAATGTACAGGCCACATACACTGGGGGGGGGAATAAGATGAGGGGCTAATATGCAGGATAAGATTGGTGAAGACTTTACCGTCTTTTACAGGTCACTACAGAGATCTGATGGAGATGAGAGGTGTGTGTGTAAAAACAATTCCACAGTCAAATTAACCCCCCACCTTGAATCTTCTGCTGCCTATTGTCCTTCCTAAAATCTCTTAATTCATTACATTCTCCTTCCTCTGATAGGAGAGGAAGGAGAGGGCTCTAAAACATTTACATTTTGATCGCTGTGATTGACCATGGCTGCAATCACAGAACACAGAGCCATTCTGACTGGCTTTGTGCATTTTGCCTGTGATCTGCACTGTCTACAGACATCCTTATCACACACTTTTTGTACATTCCTGGTACACATAATTAGTAAGCAGTTTGACATTTTTAAAAAGCTCTCCAAAAATGTATGTTGACCCACCCACCTTTGTTTTCCATAGAGTGGTTGTATGGTGGTTAAGGACCCAAAACTATATTCTTGTAAATGTTGCTTCAGACCACAAACAGCTGCCTGTTCTATGTACAGATATGTTAAAACTGAAATTGTGGTACAGGATAAGCAAAAGCAGCTAACACATCAAGTGATAAGAATTAATAACAAATGAATAACAAAAGTGCAGCACTTACCTGTCCCAGAGTCCAGCGATGTACTCACCCGCACTCACCTGTGCCGTCCCTTCTCTTCTCCACAGCGCCAGCATCTCAACAAATGTGCTTCTAGAAGATTGGTTAAACATTCCCATAGACACACTCCTAAACCTTGTGAACAGCCTTCCAAGAAGAGTTGAAGCTGTTAAAGCTACAAAGGGTGGGCCAACTCAATATTAAACCATACGGACTAAGACTGGGATGCCATTAAAGTTCATGTGCGGGTAAAGGCAGGCCGACCAATACTTATGGAAATATAGTGTATCTTGACACTCTTAATTCAAGCACTGTTTAAAATGATCAGGATAGGCTCAAATGGTGTAAAGACAGGGTAGGCAACCCATCGATTGTGATCTACTGGTCGACCGTGGCCAGGTGACGGGTAGATAGCGCCTCTGTATTGCCGACCCTGAACTAAACTGCTTCTCCCTGGTGCTGTCAGAGCAAGAGACTGGTGGAACAGGAGAATTTCCGGAGCAAGGAAGGAGAGAGTCGGGTGGGTGGAGCGGGGGCGGAGAGAGCCGGGCGGGTGGGGTGGTGGAGGAGAGAGCTGGGTGGGTGGAGGGGGTGAGGAGAGAGCCGGGTGGGTGGAGGGGGTGAGGAGAGAGCCGGGTGGGTGGAGGGGGTGAGGAGAGAGCTGGGTGGGTGGAGCAGTGGAGGAGAAATCCGGGTGGGTGGAGCGGGGGAGGAGAGACTTGGGCAGGTGGAGATGTGGAGGAGAGAGCCGGGCACGTGGAGTGGAGAAGGAGACTTGTTCTCACACAAAGCTACCTCTCCCAATAAAGTTTGGATCTCACAGTGTACCTGCATCTTCTATCCTGCAGCCAAGGGACAGAGAGGAGGATTGGGAGAGAACAGCTAGGGACAGGGGGGAAGTGTTGTTGCTGATGGACACCGAACTGTCACAGGGCCGAGCAAGGCAGGAGGAGGAGAGCACTGTCTGGTAGCCAGATTGCTGTCACTGGTGAGGAAAGACGCTGTTCGGTTCTGTGCCACCTATTGGGGACCCTCTGTACCCTCCACCCTGCTCACATCACAATACTGACACCCAGGAAAAGACACACACTGCCCCCAACCCTCCCCACAACACCTGCTAACACTGACAGAAAAATCCCCCAAAATTACTAGAACCAGCAGAGGGGGGCTGGCCAGTGGAATCTGTCATTACCGGGGGGAGGATTTAAAATTTTTTTCATGGGGGGGGCACTGCCATCCCCATTCTCCAGGAGGTTCCTGCGGCCTCCCTGTCACACCTTTTGGGACAACCAATCATTTGTATTGTCCTCCTGCAGCCACTGAAAGCCAGTTTCTCCTCTTCTCCCTCGCCTCATTCAACAGCTGCAGGAGGAAAAAACAGCCAATTGATACTAGTAAATGCCGCCACCTCTCCTCTCTTTCTGTTGCCCTGGTCGTCCCCTTGTTCCCCTCCATCTCTGCAGACCTGCCAGCTTCCCTCCTCTCCGGGTGCTGAGAACAGAAGCATAGTAAATTGTCTTTACTATTCTTCAGTTTGTGACTGAACAGGAAGCTGCTCAGCACAGAGCATTTCCCATTCATTAATTGTCCAGTGCAGCTTAGGCTGCATAAAAAAGGACTGGGGAATTTCTGTCTTTACTTCTTTCTCTCTCTCTCTCAAAATTGAGACATCATGGGTCTGTTTAGACCCCTGCTATTTCACCAAAGCCAATAACCAAAAAATAAAATGGTAAAAATTACCTACTGACTGACACTGTCCACTGCTCTTCTGACACTGCACTACTGACACCATCCATTGCCCTACTGACTGACACTGTCCACTTTTAAAGTAGGCTAAGTTTCTATTTTTACAGTGACATTTGTTTTATTATATTTTTCCAAATTTTCCTTGTTATTTAGCTAGGCCTTGCTAGGTAATTTCCAAAAAAAAGGGCGCCGGACCTCAGTGATCTTGGATCCCTTTCATGTTGTTCAGGTATTATTTATTACCCTAATATAGCGCCATCAATTTACGCAGCGCTTTACATATATATTATACATTCACATCAGTCCCTAACCCTCAAGGGGAGTACAATCTAAGGTCCCTAATGCACATTCATACATACACATACTAGAGACAATTTAGACTAGAGCCAATTAACCTACCAGCATGTCTTTGGTGTGTGGGAGGAAACCGGAGTACCCGGAGGAAACCCACGCAGGCACAGGGAGAACATGCAAACTCCAGGCAGGTGGTGCCGTGGTTGGGATTCGAACCAATAACCCTAGTACTGCCAGGCAGAAGTGCTAACCACTTAGCCATTGTGCTGCCCAGTAGATCTTCACCTCTCAGAGGTTGCCTACCCCTGGTGTAAAAATTTTCTCCGTAGTTTAAGCATGTGCTTCCCACCATCAGTGGTACACACTGAGATTTAAAAATTTGTTCAGAGATTTCTTTGCATCAGGCTTTGTATAATTTCCTTTACACAGCAAAGGTAAAAGGCATGCCACTAGGCATGTGGGTCCCAGCAATGCTGCAGTGTAATAGACAGATGCCTCACTATCCATTACTCCTGGTACGACATCTATGTGTATAGTGACAGCTTTGGTTACGGGAGATAGCAGTTGAAAAAACTCATTCTACAAGAATAATGATGAATCTGAGACACAGTTTGAGACTGGGGAACAATTTGAAATAGAACTATATGTTGCAAAACTGTAGTGAAGCTCAAAAGGTATGCATAGAATTGGAAATGAGAAAAGAAAGTCATTATAATACTGATGCATGACTTGGCAATTCTGAGAATAATTAGACAGAAGTGCATAATTTATTCTTTGAAATTAACTGTTATGTGACACCCACAGGCAAAACAATGAAACGTCTTTCAAAATATTTCCAAAAACACACTTGCCAGTTGCCCACTGTTTCTCATGTTTCATTGGCGGCCTTCTGAATGTGTGATGAGATTGCAAGCAATAAAATGTTATTAACAGTTGCAGCAAGAGGAGCCTAAGCCTGGTAATAAATCGGAATTTTGCAGACATCATGAAAACCAGACTCTTTTGTAGGAGAAATATTTTTTCTCCCATATCAAATTGAGACGCACATATAAGCTGCAAATGAAAGTTAAATTGGCTTTGTAGGAAGCTCGATGGGAGGAGGGAAGCACGCTATTCCATTTCAATTCCAATATTATTTTTTTTTTACAAAACCCTCAACAAATAATATGTCTCTCTGCCAGGAGATTATAGGGCCTGCACACAGCTCTGACCAGAACATGTGTTACTGTACACAAACAGGAACTCTTCAAATTACTGTTACTTACATGCTTCCACTTGTCATAGACTGGTGCAGATTATCCATCATCTGAACAATGCTTTGTGTCTGACATTAAAGCTGGCCATACATTATTCATTTTTGTCCATTCAACTAGCAGGTTGAATGGAAAATGAAAAAACATGACCCAACATTGAGTGTGAGGATGGGGGAATTACTCCCAATGTGCTACTGTGTTCTGATGATGGGGAGCCTTCCCTGTGCCAGAACACGCTCATCGGTGTTCCTGGCTATAGATCTTGGCACTTATTGTCTGTGAAAAACCCAACAGACTGGTTGTAGAGAGGTTGATCGGTAGTACAACCAGCTTGCCCACGCATGAATCAAAATTCGAACGCTCCCTGCTGAACCAGCCATATTTTGATGCATGTATGAATTACTCATCTAATTTGCTATGTTGTGGAAGTATGCACCTTGAGATTACAGTGTGCGGCACAATGATTCAGTAGTTAGCTCTGGTGCTTTGTAGTTGTCTCCAGGTCTAGTTCTGACAAGGGAAACTTCATAGAGTCCATATGTTATCCAATGTTTATGTCAATTTCTCCAGTTTTCCCCTTCCACTGTTGGTCATCTTGGTCTCATTGTAGAGAGACCCCCTTCGCCAATCTATAAATATACTCCATGTTATATATTTTATGTTTGCATTTTATATATATTGTGGTAAGATTAGTTAGAGCAGAGGTTCTTATAACCTGGGGTCCATGGACCCTAAATGGTCCATGGATGGGTTTCAGGGGGTCCGTGAGGTTCAGATAAAAAATAGAAACTGAACAAAGGGACAGCGAGCACTAAGGAATTTGATAAGATCAGCAGCAAATGCACTTAAAAGGAACCCTAAACCTTATATGAAATGCAGACAAAAACGGTGCAGTGCTGAAAAAAATTATGATACAGTGCAAAACTAAAAATACATAATAATTATTAATTATTAGTGATAATAATATGAAAACAATAATAAGTGATAACAAATAAGTGAATGAAGCGCTGCGATTAACGCAATGAAACATGTGCAGCTGTGAAAGTCTTAAAACAAAAAAAGTGTTCATATGATGGTGAGGGTCTGACAAACACCGGTCAGAACGTAGTGCTGCAAACGGATCCTATTGCACAGGTGGTGTCAGATTATATCATCATGTGACTTTTATCCGTGCAGGAGATTGATAAAAATGCGCACTCACCAGATGCGCATAGTTAAAGTGCAATGTGTTGAACCATATATTGACCAAGGATCTGCAGGAAGCCCCCTTTAGATGGACCAGACAGACAGCATGGGAAGAGACTCCCTCCTCTGGTTATGAGACTGCTCTGCAACCGTAATCCTACTGGAGTCCTGGGAATCATTCGCTCAGTAAAGAGCCAAAAAAGAAGGTGCTCATAGTGTAGCATATTCTGATTTATTGAGTAAAAAAGTTAAAATATAACTTCCATGTGGAAATGAAGCAAAAAAAAAATCACAGATTGAAAACAGTGGAACTGAACACTCTCTAAGATGGCCGCTGGAGCCTCACGATGGTCCAGCGGCCATCTTAGAGCGTGGCTGTTCAGTTCCACTGTTTTCAATCTGTGATTTTTTTGTGACGTCACGGTGTATGGCTCCTCCTTAAAGATAAAAAATAACATTCACTATACAACCTTGCCCCTTGTCCCAATTAGTGGTTTCCATTTGAAAGAAAACGCACCCTGCCACTGCTCGTAGCACTGACCACTAAGCATCTCTTGACTCATGTTGGGCCATGTTTACCATTTGAAGGACCTTTCATAACATGTTACACCCATATTCAGTGTGTAACATGTTATGATCAGACTGGCCCCAGCTCCCCTGCTTTGACAGCTAGCAAGAGTTCTTCTCCCCCTTCGCTAGTTGTCAAAATTTTTTAAAAAGTGCGAGGCTCTGCCCCCCCAGCCGCATCACTCATTCACTGTGTTCTGTTAATGAGAAACTAAAAGTCCCAACAGCCTTAGTGGCTGTTGGCTTGTAGTTCTCAATGAACTATCATTGCGCTGTGGAGCGTCGTGGTAGTTCATTGAATCTTCCTGACAGTATACAGTATCTGCTTGCTTGTACATCCTGTATATACTGACATACCTGCAGGAGACCTGCATTACAATGCTTTACAGACTCCTGTAACAAAAATAAATGCACATTTTTTTACCTGCAAAAAATGTGCATTTATAATTTTTTGTATAAAGGTGAACTTATCCTTTAAATTTGTATCATTGTCCTCTGCACAACTGCCATCTTGCTTATTCATTTTTGTTCTCTAGGGAGGGGTTCCATAGCTTTCATCAGATTCCTAAAGAGGTTTGTGACTCAAAAAAGGTTAAGAACCACTAAGCTGGAGAGAGGATTTCCATTCAAATAATTTAACTTTAGTAAGCGTTAGGTCCTCAGTGTTTTATTAACAATAGATTGACTTTATTAATTATGTATTAGATTATATTTTAGATGATTATTGAATCGTCTTGATTGTCAGATTATTTGAATTGATTAGCACCTTATTGACATGGACATTTTAACCCCTAGGTGCAGTGTTTCTCAACCTTTTTTTAGACAAAGCACCCTCTAAAAGTATGGACAGTCCCATGGCACCCTTTAAAATTATGGACAGTCTTGAGGCACCCCATTCTAAAATGTAAAACACTATTCTAATAGCTTTATATAACGCAGCAACATCCACACACATAGGGCACCCAACATATCTCCTGATCTATTTTATTATCAAGGAAAAACTGGGTCAAAATTGTAAAAAAAAATAGAATCTTTTACTTTACATTTAGCTGTATATTTTTTCTATTACTCTAGTTTACCACAAAAGAGCAATTCAAAATAAATTCTCCTGCTGCTGTCGATCACAGTGATACCACATAAGTGGATGTTAGTTGTTGACTGTTCCTGTAGTAGGGCCCAGAAACAATGGTGCGCGTTTTGCTTTTTTTATCCTGCCTAAAACACACTGACACTAACACTAATACTAATTTAAAAAATGCTTTAATAAAAAATCCTACCCAAAATATACTGACCCTGACCTTTGACACCTACTTTTACTTTTGACCCTTAACTTGACTCTAACACTGACCTAAATCAAACTTTGATCTAGCTATTTTGTTTTCTTTTTTTTTTTTTACACACTTTTGTTTGTTTACATCTTCCTCTCCTGCAAGGAAGAAAGATACAATGTATCTCTCCCTCCATTCAGAAGAGGAAGTTAACACATGGGTGGGCTGCACAGTTACTGATCACTGTGATAGCCAAGCAGAGGCTACCACAAATATCAGGGGACCCAGAACCAGGTGTCCCACACCCCAATCATTAGTACAAGATCCAGGGCACAGCGCTCCCCCGGCACAAAGACAGATATGCAGCACCATGGATAAAAGCCCACTTCTGTGAGGTCGAATATATGAAAATGGTCCGTGGGAAGGGGTTAAAGGAGAGGTACAGCCAAAGCTCTTTTGCCTGTACTTCTCCTGGAGTGCAGTTTGTTTTGCACTCTTGTGAACTGCTTTCAACTGACAGCGGGCTGAAGTCACTCAGCCAGTCCAGGCTGGGGAAACATCCCGACTTTACAGTCAGTATCCACCCCAGAGTTTGGAGCGGCACCTAGTTCAGCCTCTTAGCAATCTGCTGAAAGCCTGAGCCCGCTGCTCCCTTCCCCTCCACAGCCCAGCGCTCCAGTGAGTGTGGGAGGGCAGAGCAGACAGCATTGACTTACATCACCACTCTCTGCTCAGAGCAGCTGTGATCACTGTATTCTCACACATAGAACTGGCGGGGGAGAGGTGCAGCATCGGACCATTGCTGCATCCACCTAGGTAAGTATAATTTGGGGGAAAAAACAAACCCCATACGTCTCTTTTATGGACACTTTTTTGTTATATGGATTCTATAGACTTAAATGAATCATTTACATGGGATAACTACAGTATGTTTTACTTTTTGCTGATTTTGTTTGTTTTTAATACATTAGACCTGAAGAAGGGGGGGGGGGGTGGTTATTTTCCCAAGAGATGTTTTTACTATGTCTTATGCTTTTAACCATTGCATTTTTCAAGAAGACCTTTAAGTGAGAGGAACTTTCATACCAGGTGCTCCTTGGTACACATCCAAGAATTACCATCTGGCAATCACTTCCTTTATCGCTATCAGAGGTAGCAGCTTGGGACCAGAACAGGGTCCACCCCTGCTTGACTTCAATCACAGATCTGCTTCATTAAAGGAAAAATCATTTTACGGTAGATCCATCTGAACCAATTTTCCCTTCTATTGATCCAGCACTATTACACACACATTAGACTTTGGAGAGGGAGGATCCCTGAACTATTGCAACTCATAAGGGCTGTTTATAACTGTCTAATCAAGGTGTTGTCCACTGGCTAAATATGGATCCAGGATTGGAGACTTCATCCCTCCCAAGTCTCTACAAAGACCCCGGGCTCCAGGACCCAAAACAGTTCTTACTAATCTTAGATCATACAGTACAATAAGAGTGCCAAACAAACATCCATAAGTTCAACATTTTTATTGGTATAATTGATTCATAGCAGACAAAATTTGTGGCCAAACACACTCCCACTTCATGCAGCATGGCATTTGCAGTACCATCCACGAAAGAAAGCACTCAAGCAATCTGCTACCTTCCTAATTAAGGAGTGTGCTTAGCCCCGAAAACCCATTTTTAGCCCATTTTTTGGAGTGCTGGCGAACCTGAACAAGTGTGCCTGGTGACAATTTCAGTGACCCTTGTTTGTTACTTATCCTAGTGGAAACCAAACAACTAGTTTCTTCTGTACCAAACATGTGACCACGACGCCTCTCATCGTGGGTGGCTAAGAACCCCGAGTGCTGCTTAAACCATATCACACCATGACAGGGCATCATACTGTCATAATAGTTTATATACAGTGGGTATAGAAAATAATCAACCCCTTTAAAATAATCACATATTGTTGTTTTGCAGCCTGAAATGAAGACAGACACAGTTTTTGTTTTATCCAGCTGTATTAAGTCAGTGCAATATATAACGTCCAAGTGAAAGATATAACATTAACACATCAGAAAAGTTTTTACAAAATTCAAAAAACAGAATCAGTTCGAAAAAGGATCACCCCCTCCTAAAAACAGGTTTAGCTAATCACCTTCTCTGGCACACAAAGCCATTTGGCTTTCAAATGATGAGTTGTGGTCTTTTTGATTAGCTCAGAATGAAAAGAGCTTTCCTGGAGCATTTCAGTCCCTGATACTGCAACTGAAGCAAAAAAACTGTGGGTGGCAAGGCACTGTCAAAAGATTTCTGGGATAAAGTTGTGGACAGGCACAAGTCAGGAGATGTATACAAAAAATGCCTAGAAGCACTGTGAAGTCTATTATTAAGCAATAGAATGTATGTGGTACAGCACAGACCTTCCATGGATCAGAAAGTCGCTCCAAACTGGATAAAAGAGCCTGGAGGAAACTGGTCAGAGAGGCTACAAAGATGCTTACAGCAACACTGAAGCAGTTGTAGGAATGTATGACAGAGTGGTCATTGTGTACATGTGACAACAATATCACAAATTCTCCACAAATGTGGCTTGTATGGGAGGGTTGCAAGAAAATAATACTCCTCAAGAAAGGTCACATGCAGTCACGACTGAACTTTGCCAAGACGCACCTTGAAGATTCTGAGGCCACATGGAAAAAGCTATTATGGTCAGATGAGACTAAAATGTACTTATTTGGCCTCAACTTTAAACAATATGTCTGGCAGAAATCCAATACAGCTGACCATCCAAATAACACCATTCCTACAGTAAAGCATGGAGGTGGTAAGATCCTGTTATGGGGGTGTTTCTCTGCAGCAGGGACTGGAGCACTTCTCAGGATAGAAGGAAAAATGGATGGGGCAAAATACATCCACGTTCTTGAGGAACATCTGCTGCCCTCTGCAAGAAAGTAGTCAATGGGAAGGAGATTTACCTTCCAACATGACAATGACCCAAAGCACACAGCAAAAATGGCCACACAGTGGTTAAAGGAGAATAAGGTGAATGTCCTTGCATGGCCTAGTCAGAGCCCAGACTTAAACCCCATTGAAAATCTGTGGAATGACTTGAAGTTTGCAGCCCTCAAACGGTCACCATCAAATTTAACTAAACTTGAGCAGTTCTGCAAAGAAGAGTGGGCAAACAGTGGCTAAATGGTTAGCACTTCTGCCTGGCAATACTAGGGTTGTTGGTTCGAATCTCAACCACAACACCACCTGCCTGGAATTTGCATGTTCTCCCAGTGCTTGCGTGGGTTTCCTCCAGGAACTCGAGTTTCCTCCCACACTCCAAAGACATGCTGGTAGGTTAATTGTCTCCTGTCTAAATTAGCCCTAGTATATATGTATATATGAATATAAGTTAGGGACCTTAGATTGTACGCCCCTTGAGGGTTTGGGACTGAAGTGAATGTACAATATATTTGTAAAGCACTGTGTAAATTGATGGCGCTATATAAGTGCCTGTAATAAATAAAATAAAAATAATAAATATTGCAAAGTTCATAGATACAGACTAAGGGCTGTATTTAAAGCAAAAGGTGGTTCAACAAAATACTGACACAGGGGGTGATCCTTTTTCTAACTCAGTGATTCTATTCTTGTTCTGTTTTTTAATTTTTTTTCTGACATGTTGGGTTGGTGTTATATCTTTTACCTGGGTGCTATACTGTAAGTTGAGTAAATACAACTGAATAAAACAAAACCTGTTTCTGTCTTCATTTCAGGCTGCAAAGCAACACGATGTGGTTATTTAAAGGGCGGGGGTGATTCTTTTCTATACCCACTGTAAATAGTTAAAACTAGTAGAAGGCCCATGCTGTATGCACAAAGGTCTGGCAAAGGAGAAGAGATTAAATCCTGAACATATTGGCAGAGAACAAGATTGACAGCAGTTCAGGATGCAAAACAGTCTGATCAGAGAGCTTCTGACTTGATAACCTTATGGATGCTGGCAAGCAAAACCAACCAGCCACACACAGCTTTGTAATACACTCACACTGTGCTCTAATAAGAACAAATCCATGAAATGTAGCTGGAATAATGAGCAGAAGTTCCTGTAACATCTCCCAGATCACCCCTGCTGTCAGGCCCTAAGTGCTGGCTTCATGCATGGCGCAAGAAGCCTGTGTACAGGCCTGACTTCTACTGCTAGACAGGCTACAAAGGTTTACACAAAGGGACTTTTTTCAGTGGAAAATATAGTAGCACTGGTTTTAAGCACTAAAATCAACCTATACAAGGCTGCTATTAGTGCATATGACTTATGTCCAGGTTGTTCTGTTTTTATAGCCCAAGCTACAAAGTGATTATTCGAGATACAATTTCAGCTATGGAACTGTGCTTCTCCCTGATGGCAATTTGTTGGTGCAAATACAACTTTAAGATATTGCACTTGAGTATTCTTCAATACTTATAGTTGCATTGTCAATAAGCAGTGGCTTTTAATAGCTCAAAGCATTATTATGTGTAATAGAGAGCAGTAGAATGTTGATTGTATTACAGCACATTGTGCAGTCACATCTATTATCTTTCTGACAGTTGTGTCTTTGATTTTGAGATAAGGGAATGGTGTCAAACTGGTGGCCCTCCAGCTGTTGCCAAACTACAAGTCCCATAAGGCACTGCAAGATTGACAGTTACAAGCATGACTCCCAAAGGCAGAGGCATGATGGGACTTGTAGTTTCGCAACAGCTGGAGGGCCACCAGTTTGACACCCTTGGGTTAGACAGTCTTTTCAAATATCAGGTCTGATAACAAAATATGCACAGCAGTTGGTACTTAGGCTAGGTTCACATTTGTGCGGGTGGTGCTGCTGCAGATCTGTAAAAAAATCTGTGCAGTCGCACCACCTGCACAGAGAAATGCGGACCTGTGGGTGGGTGCCATTAGTTCTAATGGCACGCCGCCTGCACTGGAAATCGCAACTGTACTGGGAACCGAGGTTCCCATGCAGGCTACGTTTTCAGAAGAAGTGCAGGGACTTCTTCCCTGTGTGTCCTGGGGCACGGGAGTCCATTCAAATTAATGGGCTCTCGTGCCCGCGCAAAACACGGACTGCAGGAATGTGGATATGTGAACCAGGCTTTAGAAGCAAAACTTCTAACTTTAGTCTCCTGCCATTTGAAGTTCTATCTGCCTCAAAAACAATTTAAAATGAACTTGAGTAAACTATTTCATAACTAATTGTCAGCCAAATACTATTATCACTGCACTGAAAACTTAGAAATGACCTGGTAATAGAGGGCTGTATACAGGATGGGTTACATAGAGACAAGTTTTTGTTTTTCGTTTTGGATAGAGTAGGGAAGGGTTGAAGCCCTTGTCAGGTTAGTGCTGTATTTCCACTGGGGAGATTTACCTTTCTATTTATCCTAATGTGACTGAAGCTGGCCCCAGATATGGCTGAATGAAAAAAAAATTAACAGGTTCCTCCATTGACACATATGAGGTTGAATTAGAAATCCCCTTGGCACTGTCAGAAGTCACTCATCAGCGGCTGCAGCCCCTGATCAATTAAAGTTTTACAACTTTTTCATTAGATAGAAGTCGATCCAACAATCGACTTCTGTTGAAAAGGGAAAGCCACTCACTGATTGAAATTCGGCTGATCACTGCAGAACCGGAAAAATTCCTCTCATTTTAGTATTACATACATTTTAAGTACTGTATATAAAAAGAAGCATTTAAGTGATTTTTGTAAAGGTGTACGTATTGTCAAAACTTTCCAGTTTTAGAAGGAGAATGAAAAGATTAAGGCTTCATGCACACTGGCTCAAAAAACGCTGTTACTACAGGAGCCTATGGAAGCAGCTCATGTCATCCTATGTGTCAGCGCACATTAGGATGCTCAGAGGCATATTTTAGGTTCAGTGTTTAGAGGCAGAAAAAAAATCCTTCTGGTTTGCGTTTTTGATTGGAGTTTTCTGGCAGAAAGAAAACACTAAACACTCCTAAACGCGCCTATGTATGTGTACAACATGTTTCATATAAGGGTTTTTCTTCTGGCGAGGGAACTGGCGTTTTTTTTAAGCCCAGTGTGCATGGAGCCTAAAGCAGTATAAACCCCAAAAACAGATTTGTTCACATGGTGATCTGGCCAGTAACATACCTCCTGTATTACTGAGACACCACTCTGGATGAATGAGCACAGGAGGCACAGCAGACAGGAGCATTGTCAGTCGGGGGGGGGGGGGGGGGTGTTAAATGTATTAGCAGATTTCAGAACCGTAACTAATTGAAGCCAAACTCCAGGTCACACTTTATAACCAGTTACACAAAACAGTTTTTTTCATTTTGGGATAAAGGTTTTACATGAATAAATGAAACCTGATCATTGTAACCACCCTACCAATGGTAAATGATCTGTCTCATCCATGTAAACTGAAACATTTTGCTGAAAGAGTTTAAGCTTTTCAAAAACAACAGACTTGCTGGCTGGATTATTAGATGGAAATAGAAGAAAGAAAGTCTAAAAAAAGAAAATGAATACAGCCACCACATCTAAGAACTGGTAAACTGCAATATAATAAATGTTTGCTTTTGTTATTATTACTGCTGTAAAATACCTGTCCTTTTTTTTTGTGTTACATTGAGATTTCCTTTAACTTTCTGTCTTGGAGTTGCAACGGGAAGTGAGAGGCAATCGCTCAATAGTGAGGGGAGTCCCTTATTAGACAGCTGTCACCGGAAATATTATAACTGGATGACCTGCTCTTGCCTTTTTGTTCTTTTTAATGGTTACTATGCAGGTTTTCTATTACTTTCTCTTGGTGGCTATAGTCATCAGAACAAACCCACATATCCCAAGCAGAGATATAAAGGAATAAAAACATGAAAGGGTTTCTAAACCTTCCTTACTCTACCAAAAACGAAAAAGAAACAAAAAGTCTAGACAATGCATACACTTTAAGAATCAAGTTACACAGTTAATGAAATTATATGTATCCTAGCTTTTCCATATACTTTCATACGAAATTTGTGCAACCATCTCCCTGAGCACGACATGTAAATGATCATTGTATTATAGTATCCTCAGATCTGCTACTCAATTCTGATCATAAAGAGATGATTAAAGCAGAACTTTACCCATAACAACGTGATAAAAAATAATGTTCTTTAGCAAAGAACGTACATTCCACATTAATAATTATGCCATCAAAATTAGTGTGTGCTGTAAATTGCCTCCAGCATTGTTCCTGTCTCTTCTTGTTAGAGGCTGCCATTTTGCTGAAGCCCACAGCCCTGAGCAGTAGTAAATCTTTAGGCTGTCAGCAGAGCAGCCTCTTCATTTGCAGCACAGTGCCAAAAATTAGAGAGCAACTGAGCACGTGCAGCAGAGTGACACAGTGTATACCTGGATTGTAAACAGTATAGGTATGTTATACAAAGCTGTATCTGCAAAAGGGGCCAGCATGAAGTGATCCAAAAGCAATTCATTTTAACAACATTCATAAGGCGAACACAAAAGGTTAAGCTGTTATGAGCTGAGCCCAATGAGATTTCAAAATTTTAGTCATGAGGTTGAAATCAAGATTTCTACCCTTATGATAAATGTCTTTGAATCCTAATATGTAGATAAGGTCAAAAAGCAGCTCTAAAAATAATGATCACATTTAAAAAAAGAACAACATTAAATAGCTATATCAATTTAATATAAATGTTTAAAAAAAAAATACAAAAAAAAGGAACACACTATTTTATAGGACTGGCAGAAATGACAGCTTTTATTAAGAAGCAGCAGACACATGATAATTCCACCTTCTGAACTGGACTAATTGGCTGCTGAAGTTGTGCTGCCATCGGAAATGTATTTTACTGTAATTATGTAATCAGTGGATGTAACAGGAACTAATAACTTCCATGACTTTTGGATCCTAAGTTATTACAGCAGCTAATGAACCTTTAAAGGGCTGATTTATCGTCATGGTGAGCAGCGCTGGATGCTTGAGGGGGCGGCTTGTCCCAGGGACAGAGAAGGTGTATTGCATATCACACGGAGGGAAGCAGAGGATCCAGCACTCTATAAACATTATTGTCTATGCAGTGCTAGACTTATTTCTTATGGTGCTGTAAAAACGTGAACGGTAGAGTCCCTGAAACCTACCATGTTACCATTGTAGTAATGTGTGAATTGTATTATATTTAACGTAAGTCAGGTTTTATTATGCATTGATCCTAGAGATAGCAGATCATTATATTTCTAGTAACATTGGTCTAAACCAGCCTTTCCCAACCAGGGTGCCCAGGCACCCTGGGGTGCCTTGAGGTTTCTTCAGGGGTGCCTTGGCAAAATGTCTAAAAATTGCCCAAAAAAATGTATACAAGCCAGTGGGTGGAACAAGCCTGCCTTTTAGTTACACAAAGCCACAGGTTTTTATTGTGGATCATTATGACCTTCTAGCCGCCGACATCCTGACAACCAGTGACATCAGTTGATAAGGAGGATGTCAGCTGCCTGCACAGCATTATAGTTTGACCCTCTCCATCAGTGCTGGGGTCACATAAGCTCAGTGATGGAGAAAAACTGAGGGAGAAGAGAAACATTGGTATACTAGTCAGTACCAGTACCAAGAATAAATCACCTCTAATGTTGGGTGTCCTACATGTGTGGATGTTGCCGCGTTATATAAAACTAATGGCATAGTTTTTTAACATTTTAGAATGGGGTGCCTCAAGACTGTCCAAAATTTTAAAGGGTGACTCAGGACTGTCCAAATTTTTACAGGGTGCCTTAGGACAGTCCATAATTTTAAAGGATGCCTTCACTGAAAAAAGGTTGAGAAACACTGGTCTAAACAGCTGAGTTTCCTTTGTGCTTCAAATGAAATATGTTTGATCAGAAAATAATGTAAAAAAAAAGTTAAAAATTAAAATTATCTTGTAATCAAAAGATGAAATACAGCCACTTAGAGGTGCACATACCTATAAATATCCTCTAGAGTGTTTCTGGAGTCCCATAACTAAGGACCAAGGCTTTTTTTCAGCAGGAACATGAGGGAACACAGTTCCGGCACCTCCAGCACTGAATGTATGGTAATGGTAAGTGATTCTGGGGTATGCTGGAGGGTCTACTGATGCTAGTAAGGGATCTATTTTTGCTTGGGAAGGTCTTATTTTTGCTGTTGGGGGATCAATTGATACTGAGGGGGGTCTTATTTTGCTTGGGGGGTGATCAGTTGTTGCTGGGAGGGATCTACTGTTGAGAGAGAAGTCTATTGATATCGATTGGTCTATTTTTGAGAGATCTGTTGTTGCTGGGGGTCTATTGTCGCTGGGGATCTATTGTTGTTGGGGTGGTATTTTCTTGTGGGGGGCCTATAGCTGCAGGGGGATCTATTGTTGCCGTGGTGTCTAATGCTGTTGGGGGAGGATCTATTGTTGCTGGCTGCAGGGATCTACTTTACTGCTTTATTTGCTATAATTAACAAATTCCATACAAATAACTTAACACCATAAAATGATACTTGGTTCTATATTTTCTAAAAGGAGCGATACAGGGAGGTTGGTAGGGGTTGGAACCAAGGGACAGGGCTCGGAGGTGGGGCGGGGAGTTCCTGCATCTATTCTCTGAGAAAAAAAAACCCTGCTAACACTCTATTATGTACTACTAACTTCATCTAGGGCAGGGGTCAGCAACCTGAAGATAGTGATCCACATGTAGATCACGGCCAGGTGACTGGTATACCGTGATCTGGGCTTACTGACCAGCCATCCAAAAGCATCAAATAGGGGGCAATGCAAAGGAACTGCTTGTAAAGTTGGAGCTGTAGTAGGGAGCAAGAGCCGCATAAGCTGATGCCTTCCCTGTAGTGGTGGCTCCTGTCCCATGCGGAGTGATACCAACTGCACTCCACCTCTTATCCCGGCTAGTGGTCTCCAGAGTGGTGCCAGCAGCAGGAAAGAAGAGATCTCCAGGTCAGCATGAAGCAATACACTGGGCCATAGTATAGGACTGCTTTCACACAAATGTGCTGCAATTTACCCACACAGCTGGTGCAGTGTACATGCAGCTTTCCTGCGGGTATGTTGCACTTAGCCACGGACTTCTATTATATCCAGCGGGTTTGGTGCAGTTTTAGAAAGCGCACCAAAACTCCTGAATGCAGACGTTTTGGTACGCTTTCAGAAAGTGCCCCACACCTGCAAGATACCGTATACACCACATCTGCAGGATATTCACCTGCAGGAGATTCACTGTGCTGCACCTGTGGTGCAGGTAAAGTGCAGCACATTGGTGTGAAAGCAGCCTTATAGGGAACTCAGAACAGTAAGGATTCATTTACATATATGTGTACACCTTTGACTGCTGCCTTAGCAGCTAAAAGGGGGTAGGGATTGGGGGCTTTAAACCCCAATTTAACTGCAGGGTTCTATTACTCCCAAACTTTATGTGTGAATGAGCCCTAAGGGTGCCGCTGCTGAATGCAATTAAGGGCTCATTCACAAGTGCAACAGACACTGCTGCTCCTCTGAAAAGCGATCCAAGTGTGTTTGACAGTAGGCAATATGTTGCCTCTTCACCAAGTGATTTAAACCCATGATTGCTGCACAATACACGCAATTGCGGCACAGTAGTATGGCAAATAAGAGTTTGAAATCAGGTTTAAGGTGGCGACACTGTGCCCGGTGATATTTGGCTTCTCACATGTTGTTCAGGTATATCTCTACCTCTTTAAGGTTGCCTACCCTGATCTAGGATGTCAGCACTTTGAACTGACCCTTCCATTTCCCATGCCTTCTTATCAATATGTAAGGCAATCTACCATTTGCTATGTCAATATTTTATTAATGTTGATGCCCCAGAGTTTAATTCACTCTAAATGATATATTTTTTCTCTAAAATGAATTCATACACATCCATTACTTAATGGCCTTGTAATCTACTTTTCATGATTTTGCTTCTTACTGTATTTTTCTGCCTCCTTGCAATGCTCCCTCACACACTACACCGTGTTCCAAATTATTATGCAAATTTTATTTAAGTGTCACAAAGATTACATATTTTGTTTTTCAGTTTAACTCATGGATGGCATTGTGTGTCAGGGCTCTTTTGATCACTGAAAACAATCTCGGACACCTGTGATAATTAGATTGGCAGGTGAGCCCAATTTAAGGAAAAACTACTAAAGGACGGTGTTCCACATTATTAAGCAGAGCACCATTTTCAAACAATATGGGGAAGAAAAAGGATCTCTCTGCTGCCGAAAAGAGTGAAATAGTTCAATGCCTTGGACGAGGTATGAAAACATTAGATATTTCACGAAAACTTAAGCGTGATCATCGCACTATTAAGAGATTTGTGGCTGATTCAGAGCACAGATGGGTTCGTGCAGATAAAGGCACATTGAGGAAGATTTCTGCCAGATCCATGCATCGGATCAAGAGAGCAGCTGCTAAAATACCATTACATAGCAGCAAACAGATATTTGAAGCTGCTGGTGCCTCTGGAGTCCCACGGACATCAAGGTGTAGAGTCCTCCAGAGTCTTGCAACTGTGCATAAACCTTCTATTCGTCCACCAATAACCAATGCTCACAAGCAGAAACGGCTGCATTGGGCAGAAAAATACATGAAGACTAATTTTCAAACAGTCCTGTTCACTGATGAGTGCCGTGCAACCCTGGATGGTCCAGATGGATGGAGTAGTGGATGGTTGGTGGACGACAACCCTGTTCCAACAAGGCTGTGACGTCAGCAAGGCAGTGGTGGAGTCATGTTTTGGGCCGGAATCATAGGAACAGAGCTGGTCGGCCCCTTTAGGGTGCCTGAAGGTGTAAAGATAACCTCTGCAAAGTATGTGGAGTTTATGACTGATCACTTTCTTCCCTGGTACAGAAGGAAGAACTATGCTTTCCATAATAAAATCATCTTCATGTATGACAATGCACCATCTCATGCTGCAAAGAATACCTCTGCATCAATGGCTGCTATGGGGATAAAAGGAGAGAAAGTCATGGTGTGGCCTCCATCCTCCCCTGACCTCAATCCTATTGAGAACCTTTGAAGCATCCTCAAGCAAAAGATCTATGAGGGTGGGAGGCAGTTTACATCCAAACAGCAGCTCTGGGAGGCTATTCTGACATCTTGCAAACAAATTCAAGCAGAAACTGTCCAAAAACTCACAAGTTCAATGGATGCAAGACTTGTGAAGCTGCTATCAAATAAGGGGTCCTATGTTACAATGTAACGTGACCTGTTAAAATGTTTAAAAAGTTAAAATGTTGTTAAAAGTTTGATTGAAATAGCTTTTGATTTCAGTAAATATGCTGCAAACACAACAAATGACAATTTTCAGTTCTTTACAACCTATAAAGTGTTTTGAAACTTACTGTGTGTAATAATTTAGAACAGTGCATTGGAAGTGTTTTATGTTTAAAAAAAAATACTCTTATCATTAGGAGGTTTGTTCAATAAAATTTGAATTGTACTCTTAATAGTTGATAACATGAGAATTATGCTGACTGTTATTTACATCAATTATTTAGGTAAATGAGAAAAAGATCATTTGCATAATAATTTGGAACAGGGTGTACAAATCTCAAAGTCCTTCTCAGGAGCAAGTAAGAGAGGGTGGCTACATTCCTACATACAATGGGACCGTGGAGAAAAAACGTAGCCACCTTCTAACAGGAAGTCTGACCTATTATCCAGCAATGGCAGGTCAGAATTCAGGTAAGCACAGGTTTTAGGCACTGAACCCACCAAAATACATACAGCTTTTGGCCAGCTTAAGGCCAAATATACAGCGATGTCATTGTCCATATCTGTTAGAGTTTTCAATGCAAAAAACCCCCAAAAAACGGGCTTGTTTTTCAAGATCCTTTTTTTGTAAACAAATTTGTTTCCATTTTCTAGCTTTTGCTTTCACATTGTACTCAGTAATTCAATCTGGCTACCTTTAAATGAATTATCTCCCATAATAAGTATAATGAACAGTGTAAAATTGATGTGGAAGTAATTATGAAAAAGAACATGCCTACAGGTCTATAGCTGCAATTACAAAGTAAATAGAAAAGAATAGTGTATACAATATGAAATAACAATTTATGTTAATGTGTATACTTCAAATTAATTTTTTTACCCCTTCTTAAAAGAGTTTTTAAAAGGTATCCAATGGATGAATAGTTTTATTTTATGTTGAAATAAAGTAAATTACATACCAACTCTGGTGCCAACATCATTTCACTCAGCCAGTTGTATGGGGCCAGTGGAACCTCTGCTCTTGTTTTTGGTGCAGAAAGCTGATCTGTTCTGCAAGAGGGGTATGTTTGATGAACAGCAGTATAAGGGGTCCTCCTGTCACTGACAACTAACAACTGACAACTATGACTGATCATCAATCTAAGGGTCATTGCTCCACTGACCTCCATATAATATGGAAATGGACACTACACATTTTAATGCAACCCCATTTCCAAAAGTCAATGACGCTGTGTATAATCTACATAAAAACAAAATGCAATGATTTGCAAATCTCATAAACCCATATTTTATTCACAGCAGAGAATAGAAAACATAAAAATGTTTAAATTGAGAAAATGTACAATTTTATGAAAAAAATAAGATACGTTTGAATTAGATTGCAGCAACGCGTCTCAAAAAAGTTGGGATAAGGCAACAAAAAGCTGGCAAAGTAAGTGTTACTAATATTGAAGAGCTAGAAGAACATTTTGCAGCTAATTAGGTTAATTGGCAACAGGTCAGTAACATGATTGGGTATAAAAGCAGCATCTTAAAGAGTAAGAGTGTCTCAGAAATGAAAGATGGGCAAAGCCTCACCAATCTGTGAAAAGCTGTGTCTAAAAATGTCCACTTTTTCTTGTGTGTGAGGTAAATGCGTACATTCTCATGAGAATGACTGTTTTACCTCACACAGTTGAAAAAGACACAATTTTGTTAAGAGAAAAAAAAGAGAACAAAACTAAAAAGACTTTCTTAATATTGAGGACAAGGAAAGCTGATAAAATGCAAAGCAGATATCAGATAACATTCACCTATGCATACTGATCATGCCCAGACACTTCAACCTCTGGGGAAACAGAAACTGCGAACTGATTTCTAATGCTCATGACACATGCAGTGGACGTCAAGTCTATAAACTGGATATCCTGTGCAAAGTTTGTAGGTGTGAGTTCAAAGGAGCCTTGCTCCTTATCAATTAAGAAATTATGGAGCACACAGCATGCCAGCACAGCACCACTTTGACTGTATTTTCAACATCCAACTGCATGCAGGAAAGCCGTATACACCATTTTGCGGTACAGACACCAAATGCACACTTCACAACTCAACTGGCAAGGCTCAGTTGATAAATCAATATCTTCTGCTTGTGGCTAAGTCCACACCCACTGTAAGGGCGCATTAGGTTCTCAGCTAGTCCAAAAGTCTTGCTCGTCACGATGACAAGCAGCAGACGTGGCTCTGTTGTGCATGGAAGAGGCGTGCATGGGAGAGGCCTTCTTGGGAGAATTCAGAGTTGCCCTTCGTATAGCTGACACCTCATTGCAGACTCTCAGAAGATTCTTGCATCACCTTGATTGCCATAGACCCCCATGTCCATAGATATGAAGCAAAGGTGGGCATCCACCAATCAAAATAGGACAATGGAAATTTTTTTTCACTCAGAGTAAAGCAGGAGCAGACAGCACTGGCAGTGGACCCCAGAAGAGGAGGTTAGAGGCTGCTCTGTGCAATACCAACAAGTATAACATGTTTATTATTCAAACCCTTAACGCTAGTGACTCCCAGCCCTTTAAGAGTTTTCTGATGCCGGAAGGCAGGACAGGATTTTTTTGATCATGTGACCTCTGCAATTGGCTGTTATAATGGTCACATGATCAGAAAGCTCTCGATTGCAAGTAACGATTGGGAGCTTTCCATTAAGCGTCAGTAACTGTGGGGGCGCTCTCTCTTGGCACAGGTTTGTTTACATTTTGGTACGCATATATGCGGCCTCTTAGCATCAAGGCCCACCCGCTAAGAGGCCGCATGTATGAGCACTCTTGGCATGAAGAGGTTAAAACAAAACACAAGCACATGGTACATCAGACACATGTAAGGAATATGAAATATTGGGGTAACAAATACTTTAAGCATTTTGTGTTTATTACTTGCTGTACAAGAGAAGTTTGTTTGATGTTTTAGTTCAAAGTAGTAGAAGCGTTTCAGCTGTATGTGTTTTTCTGTAAATGCATGCTCTGTCTTTTTATAGGTTTACAGTACATTCCTAGTGACAGCAATACAAGAGAAAAGCAGATGGACCATGACTGAATATCATGGCAAGCCAAAGCAAACAGAACTAAAAATGCCAATCTCCACTGCCCTGTAAGATTCAATCCAAATTTCATCCAGCATGCTAAAGACCATTTGAACATGCTTTCTAAATGCATTTGAAATACATATCCCGAATGCCTACATGAACAAGCCATCATTTTTGTTTAGACTGGATTGACCTTTGTATTATTTATTAGCCTGGCTCCACTGGCAATGGACTCTATATTACAACAGGAAGAATCACCCTCCCAGGCAATTACATACAAGTGGTAGATAAACGCATTTTAAATGTATAGAAGTAAATATCTATACAATTCTGTAGTTGACCTTTATACTTAAATTGTATTTATTTTGCAGACACAGCCTTGTCCGCCTACCTTGTAAGTCAAAATTGACTTGTGTGAAATTATCTTACCAACATCTGAGATAAGGAAGTTTTATGTCAGTATTTCATAGCTGTGGCCTCCATCTTGTACGGTGAAGAATTTAACAAAGAATAGATTCCATATCTCTGCCTACAGGAGTGAACAGACTTGTACATTCTGTGCGGGGAGCTCTGGGCTGTGGCCGAGCCTGATTCAATTTGAAAAGCTGAGAACATTGATCTGCACTTCATTAAGTCATCTCTTCAAACATTTCAGGCCATGGTAATAAATCTCAGCTCAGATTAAAATCAATGTTTATTGAAAGTGCCTCTTATCACTCCAAGGAGCTGAGATTATTTCAAGACTAGTTCAGTGCCAGGTAGGTAGAAAGCATTGACTTACAATTCTCTCATGTCCTTTCTGTCTTTCATGTGTCCTCCCCTCAGTCAGCTGTTCACTTACTTGTGAAGATCACCCTCCTAATGATCTCATCATCATACATTAGAAGAGCAATTCTTTCTGAGACAGGATAGTCTCCACGCAGCTATGCAACATTACTTGTCACAAGTCTTTCTATATAGTCACTCTATATATATAAAATGTGCATTTTATTTTCAATACCATCTTAAAGTGGAACTGAACCCATCAATTTAACGGCATCACAAATCAGTTCCATTCAAGGCATGCCGTCAATGATAACTCACAATTGCTTATGTTCTCAAATGAACGGTCAAGCCATCACATTGCTAGTGTTATAATTGATCACATGTACAGCACCATGGCAACTGCAGATCAAACAGAGGCCAAGAAGGAAGCTTCATTGGCTGTAAAGAACAGAAAGGGTTTAATTTCACTTTTAGAGATCAGAACTGATACCATAGTTAGGGGTGACGGTTGGTTGAAACACTTACTGGTTTCTATCAGAGGCTAAAAGGGCAATAACTATTCATGAAAGTTTTCAGCTCTGATCTCCCACCAAAGGCATTGCTAAGCTTGTGATAGACATGAAGCACCCTTGAACACTGCAAAGATATAGTTAACTGTGGGTGTGGCCACACTGTGCTGACACTGAGAGGCATTTAAATGTGCAAAGGTAAGGTGGTTGTAAACCTCTGAAATGAATCACTTGCCATCCAGAGGATTTACCTACCCCCCCCCCCCCCTCCTGACCAGGCCATTTTTTGTGATACGGCGCTGCGTTACTTTAACTGACAATTGCGCAGTCATGAAACGCTGTACATAAAATAGAGCTTTCTTTTGGTGGTATTTGATCACTTCTGCGTTTTTCATTTTGTGGTCTATAAACAAAAAAAGACCATGAATTTTGAAAAAAACCCTAAATTTTTTACTTTTTGCTATAAAACATAACCAATAAAAAAAATGTAAAAAAATCTAATTTCTTCATAAATTTAGGCCAAAATGTATTCTGCTACATGTCTTTGCTAAAAAAAAAATCCCAATATGTGTAAATTAATTGGTTTTCATGAAAGTTATAGCATTTGCAATTAGCGATATATATACTGGAATTTTTTATTTATTTATACTAGTAATGTTGGTGATCAGCGATTTATAGCAGGACTGAGGCGGGCATTCTGACACTGGGTGGGAACTGACTAACTGTCACTGACATACCCAGTGACACTAATACAGTGATCAGTGCTAATAAAAGCACTGACACTGTACTAATGACACTGGGCAAAAAGGGTTTAACATTTGGGCTGATCAAAGGGTTAACTGTGTGCTTTGTGTTTTTTACTGTGTGCTGTTTTACTTCGGAGACATGCTGTTTTGCAGCCCTCTGCTGTGCAGAGATACAAAACAGCATGTCCATGCTTACAGGAGAGAGACCTGTGTTTACACACAGGTCTCTCCCATCAGCTTTCCCCGACAATCACCAGGTCCCGGCTGGGACCTGGTGATTGACTCCTCTAGCCACCAATAGCGGCGCGGGCAGGGGGACGTGCGCGTGTGTGCCCCCTATCCTGAAATGCAAATCATGTATATATACGTTATTTAGCTCAGCCCTGCTGCCCTGTAGCAGTACTTCTGCTATAGGGCAGAGGGCAAGCAATTAAATATGAACAAAGCATATCACTCTATAGTGTGTACGTGTCTCAATCCAGAGCACCAAGTGTCATTTCTGCTGCCTCATTCCCCTGCTATCTGCATGGGTCACTTCTGACAAGTTTTTCTGACACCAAGAAGAAAAAAGGTGATGGGAAGGGAGCTCCAGCACACAACTTGAGATTGACAGCCTTAGCTCTGTTGGGGGGGGGAGAGCAAATTCCTTCCCCCCATCAGCTCTCACTGAGTTCTGCAGAGTGTAAATTCAGCTCCCCGCACCCTGCTCTCTGAAAGCTCAGACAAACTGTATAAATTCTGCACTTTGAACAACTGTAGGGAAAAGTGGGCCAAAGATAAACAGGTACAACTTACATAGAAGCATTTGTTTCATCTCTGTATATTACCTGAAGATAGTCACTTCGTTGGATCTATGCAAGGGTTTACGACCGCTTTAATTAGAACATGAAACTATGTCCACTATACACAGCACCAGGGCTGCCAATAGGGGAATACAGGCAGTATTCCTGTCCTGGAGCCGGGCCCCATTGGGTAAACAGGGGCTGCCAGGGGGCGCATGCAATTGCCAAAACCTTGACCAGGTGTTTTTGGCCCTTGGAGAAATCCAGGATGCTAAAGAGCCTCTGGTCCTCCAGCATCACCGCTTTAATGATGGGGCCATGCTTCCCAGGTGAACGAGCTTAAGGTAGTTCAGCTTCAGACCAACTTCAGTGACTCCACCATGCACCTGCAGTTAGGATCGTGGATGCGCTGAGGTGGGTCATCCCTCTTGGGGCTTTCTTCCTTAACATTGCAGATGAATGGCCTCCTTATGCACTGGAAGTCCAGCAGAAAGAGCATGAGGGTAGGAAGCGAGACATCAGAACATTGTTCTGCATAACTAGCTAAGGGGGCTTGCAGGTGCTTCTGAGTACCTGCACCTCTTACTACCTTGTTTATAGAAACAAGTTTAAATGATAAAGATTATTCTACCTTTGAACAGCACTGTGTCTCTATACTTGAGCTGGGGAATTACCTACTCTCCACATTAATAAAAAAAAAAACCGGTCAGCCTGGGCACCATTAGAACGAGGAATACCATTACAGAGGAGGGCAGAGAAGACAGGATCAAACAGCCTTTTCACACAATGCAGAGGATTAACCCCTTAGGTTCCACAGTGAGTATAACAAGCACGCTTTACTGTATATACAGACTGATTTTACTGTTGTGGGTTTAGTAACGCTTGTAAGTCTTCCTTAATTGTAAAATGAAACTATTCCAGAGTTGTGTCTCCTTCCATTGCTATTTAAAAAGCACAGCTTTTGGAGCCAGCTTTACATGTTTAAAGCAGAAAGAAATTACAATAAACACAATTTGTAGGGCTATTAAAGGGCTAAAAGTTAGTGACAATCTATTAAAAGCCTGAAGTTGAGCTTTAAAATGAAGTTGGTATTGGGTAAAGCAATGTTTTCCCACACAAAAAGGACTGTCAGTTTAATAATCCAAAAGAAGACTTCAAATTGTCATATTAGAAGGACAAATATAAAATTACTACAAACCACACAAAATATTATGAAATCGTACTTTGCAATTCATTACTTTTACAATAGGTTTATCAGCTGTCAACATCTATGTGTTTACACCTCAACAGTCAAAGCAGCTGTATATCAAGGACTATCGCAAACACCATTCATTATGTGTAAACTGTAGCTCTCCAACACTCGTGTTATGACTGCTATCAAATGCTGATGTCAGAAGCAGAAGAATTATAGAAGCAAGAAACTGAATGGATCATGTAGTTTCTTATCAGCGTCCACATTGGGTTTTAATATAGCACACTGTAAAAAAAATGATGCAAAGAAACCAACAGCATCGATAACCCCAATGAGAAACATGAAATGTTAAGTACCAGCAACAAAAAGATCAACTCTCAAAGTTAAGTGCTGTTCCTAGCTCACATGGACCATACCTCTAACCATAAATTTAAGTTATCCTATTCTATATTTTGGCACATTACGTTAAATTACAGTGATAGTAAAGGTTAATTTAAAAAAAAAATAACAAACATGTTAACAATAACAAACATGTTATACTTACTTGCTCTGCGCAATGGTTTTGCACAAAGCAGCCCAGATCCTCCTCTTCTCAGGTCCCCCGCTGGTGCTCCTAGCTCATCCCCCCTGCCAAGTGTCCCCAGCACAAGCTGCTTGCTCTGGGGGCACTCATACATGCTTACTCTCAATCCACTTCCGTGTGTCTGTGAGACACATGGAGTGTGGCCCTGCCCTCCACTCCCTCCTCACTGGCTGTGATTGGCCATTGACTCCCGCTGCTTTGTTTTAGGCAATGAGGAAGAGAATGAGGGGAGTTGCATACTGAAGGTTTTTTACCTTCATGCACAGAATGCATGAAGGTACAAACCTTCAGCCCTTAGAACCATTTAAACCCTTATTTTGCAATTAGTTTGTCAGAGCACTTTGCATCATAAACTGCCATTATATATTTGATATGAAGAACTTGGAAGGGTCCCAAGACTGTCAGCCAGGAGGTTGACAAGGCCTGAGTACCATGGTTGTTACATACCAATTAGTTGTGATGGGAATCACCAGAATGCCCTCTATCTCAATCCTGTGCAGCAGGAGATGAAGAAGTTGAAGAGATGGAAATGCAGAAATCAGGCAGAACTGAACCCACTGGCAGCCAATGCGAAGGCTAGAGGATCTCTGGTCCCTGAAACAAACTTGGGAAGTTTATTTCTGAATCTGGAGGTCAGTAGATTGATGTCCACCTGCAGCAGATTTTTAAAAACGCCTTTGAATGTGGATGGCAAATAGAGCTGAAACATGGCATTCTGCCCATCTGTGATCTGCTCAACTTCTCTTAGAACCTTAAGACTTCTCTCTTGGGTGGTTGATGTAAACTGTAGCCACGGCATAGTCTGAGGGCATTCAGATCAGGGACCCTGCAGTTGAGAACTCCTGCATTGAAGGGACAACCAAATTGCCCACAGTTCCAGAACATTGATTGTGAGGCTTGCTTCCTCCAGTGACCAAGTCTCTAACACCAAAAGGTATGCAGTACTCCATATGAGCCTAAGAAGCTGGCATCCAACATGAGAACCTTTCATGTTATGGGAAAAATGACCGAACTGGAGCTGAGAGCCACCTGGTCAAGGCTAACCTGGTTCTTGACAACAGGTGAATGTGAAAATCCAGAGAATGCGTCACCTTGTCCCAAGACGCCAGGATGCTGGCTGCAACAGCCAGGAGTAAAATTTGAGTTGAAGGAATTGTCTTGAAGTAGGCTACCATCAAGTCGAGGACTCTCATAGAAGGGGAGGAGGCTCAAAATTTGGGCTGAATTGTCTGAACATTGGATCACCAAGTCAAGATTTTTCCTTGAGGAACATGGACTAAGGATGAGCCATATCCAGGAAGAGGAGACCCAGGTATTACAAACAGTGAGCCTCTGCAGGATTTTGACTGTCTGGAGATGGGCTGAAAAGGTCTGAGTCAACTGTTCCTGTAGTATTATACAATGGGGATTCCCCTAGAGTGTAACAGTACAAGCACAGGGACCAACACTTTGGTAAACTCCAAAGTGCAGTGGATAGTCTAAAGAGGAGGACCACAAACTATTAGTGCTGTGTGGTCACAGCAAATTGCTAGACGTGCTGGTGCACTGGAGAAATCAGGACATGTAGGTAAGCATCCTTTATGTCTACAGATTGCAGGAAATCCCCTGGCTGGATTGAGGCAATGACTGACCTAGCAGATTCCATACAAAACGCTTGCACTCAGACAGGTTTTCAGAATATTTAAATCCAGATTGGGGTGAACACATCCCTTGGCTTTTAGAACAGTGAACAGATTGAAGTAGAACCCCTAAAACTGTTCTCCTTCCAGGAACCAGGGGTATTATGCCCTCATTCAGAGGTTAAGTCTTTGCAGGGCAGAAAGAAGATTGGACAGCATTAAGAAACGTGAAGGAACAGTTTTGTTGCCCTTGGATACCGTGCTTCTGATCTTAGTGTCCAAAACGTGTTGGAACCAAATGGCTACATAGATCAACAATCCCCCCCCCCCCCCACACACACACACACTTTGAGAAGTGGGGAGATCATCTCATTGACAGGGGGCTTGAAGTCCTTGGGAGATCAGAGCTTTGTTGCTGAGGAAAAAGGGGTAGTTTTCCCCCAGTGACTTCATTGATAAAGGAGTGCAGGGACAAGCCACAAAGATGATCCCCCTCAAAAAGCATGCGCATAAGGTGTTTGTTGCAAGGCTGATCTGTAGCCCAACATTTGAGTCAAAATGTCCTTTGCAAGTTGACTGAAAGGGGACCTATCTGGGAGATGAGGTGCATGAGATCCAGTAACCCATGTACACAGTAAAGTAGTACTTATGAGGATGGCTCATGTTTCTGGAAAACCTACAGGATCCATAAGGATAGGGCCTGGCTCCTTGGCTAAATCCCTAGTACAGGCGCTTAAGGTCTGACAGACTGGCATTGTTGCAATTGCAGGTTACAGTGCAGAGCCTGCCAGGGCAAACAGGCTCTTAGGGAATGCGTCTAGGCAATTGTCTACAGGATCTTTAAACACAAAAATGTCCTTCATAGAGACAGTGAATGAGTTATTCAGACAGGCAATGGCTGACTCAACAACAGGGATAGACCAATTTTTAAGGAAACCCTCCTCAAGTGGATACTGCTGAGCAAAAAGCTTGGCAGGGCAAGGACCTAAAAAGGAAAAAAATGAATCCTTGTACAACACAGCAGGGTTATTGGCACTAGGTCCTTCCTACCTAGGCGAGACAGACGAATAGGACTGAAAAGGTTAGTAGCCTTTTTAAAAATCAGGAAAAATTGTCCAATTGTGGGATAGAGATGGGGAGGAGCTAGGAAGAAAAAAGTTATTTTAATTGGTGAAGGTCTGCTTTAGAGGCAATTAAATCAGTGTGGATTTCAACAGGGAAAAGGGGTCTTGACAGTCAGAACTAGATAAGGGAAGAAATACGAGCCATCCTGTAAGTTAGTGAGGGATATCCCTTTTGGGTACTCACAGTCTGCTATTGAAGCAGGAAGGGTAAATGCTATCCACAACAAGGCCACTTCATTGCTTCTGCATAAAGGATGCGTCCAGGACCTTCAGGGAGCTGGTTTACAGTGGAGATCCTGAGAAAGCACAGGGGAAAGTTTGCACACAAAACAGGGAGTGTTTCAGCCCCTTGCTTCAATGGGCTGGGATACCACCAAAGTGTGTCTCAGTCCTATATAGAGTGTGCGAGACAAATTTAGAAAGTGTCATGGTGCAAAATGGATAGTGTCGCACTCTGGTTTTGGTGTGTGCGACAGAGTTTGCAAATGTATTGCAACACTGCGACAGACTTTTAAGTGTTACAGTACCAGGTCAGGAATCCCCAAGGAGAAACAAGCTACCAGGGGCAGGACCCCTTGTACACACAGTTGGTGGTTTGAATGTGCCTAGGTGTCTTAAGGGACTGGCTACTACCAGCAAGGTGTAGCATATCTCTGGACCTGTACAGCACTCTTCGGTTGCACCTCTTAGCACACTAAGTGCCTGCAGCATACCGTCAGAAAAACACAGTGCTTGTAGGCCACTTACAGACTATCCTCAGACAATCTTTGCCCCTCCAGCAGGCATACTACTGCTTCAGGGAGCATGATTCTTCAGGGGAGAGCTTCCACCAGATGGGTACAGCATGTTGATAGATACAAGCCGAAAACGTGCTGGACTCAAACATTGAAAATCTTTATTGGCTACACAAGTACATCCAGTGAAACAATACTAACGCAATTCAGCCAATGTGGCCTTACTCATAGCTATGAGTAAGGCTACAACAGCCGAAACACGTCAGTTTTGTTTTACTGATTGTACTTGTGTAGCCAATAAAGATTTTCAATGTTTGAGTCCACAGAGTTGCAGGCTTGTATTTATCAACATTAAAAGTATTGAAGGACTGTACATTCCATCCACAAGCACTGGTTTTCAGCCTTGGACAGCATTACCAGCAGTAGAGCCTGGGTATTGTATTCGGTGATCCTATGAGTGCAGCATGTCCCTGGACCTGCAAAGCACTTTGCAGTTGCAACACACAGTACACTAGGTGCCTGGAGTGAGCTTTCAGCAAGGCCCCAGTCACATTACAGATTGTCCCTGCATCTTCTTTACTGCAGGGCTCAGGGCATGGCTCCCTGGCTGAGTCCTGTTCCAGCAGATCAATAAAGCTGCAACAGTGAGCCATTTAAATTCTGCAAAATAGTCTTGATAAAAAGAAAAGGACACTAGCAAAAATCTAACGTACGCTGGGAACGGGATGGGGTATGATGGGCTTTTCCACCAAGCTGATTGGTTGCCAGTGTCCAATCTCCTGAAGGTGGCTGCATAACCCTATGTCACTAAATATTCTTCTCTGTCCTCTAATGAACGATTAAGAAAACAGCATTATGTTTCTATTTCTAAACTTTTAAGAGGAACAGATCAATGACCCTTGTACAAAGCAGTTGTAGGAACACTGAATCAGCATTGGAAGCATCCCCCTCAAAAAAATCTACAAAATTATGTCCTGAAGCAAAGGGTTTAAAAACACAGTTGGGTTGATTTACTAAAGGCAAGTAGGCTGCTCAATTTGCAAGAGGAGTTACAGTTTGCGAGGGAATTTGCCCTGGAGCTTAATAAATGTGGTGACATTTTATTTGCAAAGAATACCCAATAAAAATTTTAAAAAATAGCATTTTGCTTGCATGTGATTGGATGATTGAAACAATAAGTGCAGCGCTACAAATAATAACCAAATGACAATTATATGCGGTCATCAAATATAGGAATGTCAAAGATGATAAACAGTTCAGTGATGGGGGACTCTCAGGGAGTATAGGTGCAATCCAATCCCAGGAATAGATAAATTGCCTGCTTACCAGAAGCGCAATTATAATACGCATGTACAGGTTACATGTAGCCGGGGTCCCATGTAGGCGCTGCTTTATAGTACCCAGATGGTCCGTCGGTGGTAAGACGATGCTGGCCTGGTCGGATCACACTGCTCCTTGGATCCACGCAGAGAACCTAAAAATGCTGGGGCTGAGGTATGGGAACTCAGTGCCAGATATAAGGAGTAAAAATACTCATAGTGTAGTATGTTTAAAAATTATTTATTAAATCCAATACGTAAACCATAAAAGTTACAAAACGCATGCCTGCAGCCAGTATAAGCAGCTTGAAAAAGAGATTCTATACACTGACCAGTGAGTACCAAAGGTGGGCTGCCGGACCTCCTGACCCGGCGGCGTAACGTCAAGGCGTGCGAAGGCTCCTCCTAGACGCGTTTCGTGTCAATACACGTCTACTGTAGGGGTGATGCCATGCATGCCTGACTTCTGTTTGCCTCTTTATATAATTCAAAAAACAAGCCAAACCGCACTAGCGCCGCCTCGCTGACGATCGGCGCTACTGCGCATGCGCGGGCGCCATTTTCCTGTGGTTTGGGAACCATAAAGATGGCCGCCGCGTGTCCCACTGCGCATGCGCGAATAGTCCGGTCGCCATTTTCTCGGTTGGATATAGACATCCAGCCGACTAACAGTAAGGAAGTAAGTAAGTTTTTAAGGAATTAATGATTAAGGATCTAGAGAACATCAGGGTTAAGCACCCCTATAAACCTAAGGATCTCGATATAGGTCTTAAATCACTCCTGAATAACAAAGATCTTTTTATCAGGCCTGCGGATAAGGGAGGCGGGATAGTTGTCCTTAATAAAAAAGATTATGTAGCTGAGGCTTCCTAAGGACCCTGTTATCGCTTTCAAGCGTACCCTAAAGAATCTTATTAAACAGGGACATGAACTCCATGTAATTAATAATAAGGAGAAAGATTTCCTATGTTCTAAGTCATCCAAACTTCCTGTTTTTTATTATTTGCCTAAAGTACATAAAAATGCCACACACCCCCCCGGTAGACCTATTATCAGTGGCATCGGGTCCCTCTGTTCTAAAGTTGGACAGTACATTGATTACTTTTTGCAGCCTCTGGTCCTTGCTACCCCAGCTTATATTAAAGACACTAAACAAGTATTAAATGAAGTTAGTACTTTAAAATGGGATCCTGAGTTGACAACTTTCCTGGTAACAGCTGATGTCGCATCGCTGTATAGTAACATCAACCATGACGATGGCATGTCAGCTGCAGATTATTACCTCAATCTGGCTAATAATGTTTCCGCCACACATAAAACCTTCATTTTGAACCTTTTGAATTTTGCAATGAGAAGCAACTACTTCTGGTTTGGCAATAATTTCTATCTACAGATTAGGGGTGTAGCAATGGGCGCTAAATTCGCCCCGAGCCTGGCTAACTTGTTTATGGCAAGGTGGGAGGAGGACATCATCTATTCCAGAGATTGGCCAGAACTGCTATTCTATAAAAGATACATAGATGATGTCCTCCTCCTATGGCAGGGGGAAGAAGCTTCTCTCATGAGTTTCTTCGGCACACTTAACAACAATAATCTTAACATCAGGTTCTCGTATGAGTATAGTATTAATTGTGTGAATTTTCTGGACATCACCATCTTTAATAAAGGAGGATATTGTAGCACCGAAGCTTACTTCAAAACATCAGAAAGGAACAGTTACATCCCGATTGACAGTTGTCACTATCCGCAGTGGCTAAACAGCATCCCCAAGAGTCAATTCATGAGGATAAGGCGTAACTGTACGGAAATTGGGACCTATCATGAAAAAGTAAAAGTTCTAAGACAAAGGTTTTTGGATAAAGGCTACACGGCGGAAACCCTAGATCAGGAAATTGAAGCCAAATTGGACAGGCTTGATATGCTCTCGGGACCACCTAACCCAAAAAAAAGATCTGTTTTGTCCATTTATCACCCCTTACTCTATTCAGCATAAGACAATACGCCACATTGTGAAAAGAAATTGGGAAGCACTTAGAGCAGATCCCATCCTCTCTAAGTGCTTACCTATAAACCCGGAAATTATTTTCAAAAGGGCCCCACCGCTTCGTAACACCATCGCCCCGAATATACTGGATCCACCCACACATCCTAAGCTCTTTGGTAATCTGAGGGTTTTTTTTCCCTGTAAGAAATGTCAAATATGCAAGTACGGCAATAGACCTAGGAGGAAAGTCGAATTCTTCGCTTCCACCATAACTGGGAAAGATTATGAAATTACTACGTTCATCTCTTGTAACTCACGTTATGTAGTGTATCTTCTGGAGTGCCCGTGCCAGAAGCAATACATTGGAAGGACTACGAGGAGACTTCGTGATCGCCTTCGTGATCACGTCTATAATATCAAGAGGGGTTTTCGCGAACATTCCCTATCTAAGCATTACAGAGATCATCACCATAGAGATCCCTCTACCCTCAGGTTTACAGGTATTGACGTTGCACAACATCACTGGAGGGGTTCAAATAGAAGTAGGGAAGTCTCGCGTCTTGAGACTAAATGGATCTTTGAGATGAAGTCTATGACACCGTTAGGTCATAACTAGAGATGAGCGAAGAAATGAAAAATTCGATTCGACTGATTCGGCGAATTCGTGGACAATATTCGATTCGAGTCGAATAAATTCGCTGTGAATTTAACTTAAAAAAGGGTGTTTCTAGGCTTCAGAGAGACTTAATATTAGTGCAGAACACTGTACCTTTAATTTAAATGCCCTTGGAGTCTGCTGGGGAAGAGAAATAATACTGTCAGTCAGTATGACATGCAGATGAGTGCCGTCGATCTTAGAATCACCGCACACTTCACTCATTTGGGCAGTCACGGGGCCAAAACCAGAGTGTGGAGCCACAGTGTGGCGGTGGAGGCAGCAGCAATGGGAGGCCATACAGCACCCTATGACAAAAATGGAAACCACCAGCAGTGTGAGGAGACCTGAAAGTGGCACATGGCAGAGTGTGGCGATAGAGACAGCAGCAATGGGAGGCCGTACAGGGACCCATGACACACTCTGGACCTGGCAGCAGCATGAGGAGGCGGTACAGGGGCCCATGACAGATTACGGGCCTGGCAGCAGCATGAGGAGTCGGTACAGGGGCCCATGGCAGATTACGGGCCTGGCAGCAGCAATGGGAGGCCGTACAGGGACCCATGACACACTCTGGACCTGGCAGCAGCATGGGGAGGCGGTACAGGGGCCCATGACAGATTACGGGCCTGGCAGCAGCATGAGGAGTCGGTACGGGGGCCCATGACACACTCTGGACCTGGCAGCAGCATGAGGAGGCGGTACAGGGGCGCATGACAGATTACGAGCCTGGCAGCAGCAACTTGGACAGGAGGACGTTCAGCTTCTGCACCGTCGGGTGCGTGCTCGCAAACTGTTGTCTCTTGGAAACGGATTCCAAGAAAGACTGCTGACGGAATCCGTGAAGAGGAGTAGCAGGAGAAGGAGCATCTGAACGAGCGGAATATGCCAACAAGCGACAACAGTGGCCCATGACAGATTACGGGCCTGGCAGCAGCATGAGGAGTCGGTACGGGGGCCCATGGCAGATTACGGGCCTGGCAGCAGCTATGGGAGGCCCGTAATCTGCCAGCACCCTATGACAAAAAATGGAACCCACCAGCAGTGTGAGGAGACCTGAAAGTGGCACATGGCAGAGTGTGGCGATGGAGACAGCAGCAATGGGAGGCCGTACAGGGACCCATGAGAGACTCTGGACCTGGCAGCAGCATGAGGAGGCGGTATAGGGGCCCATGGCAGATTAGGGGCCTGGCAGCAGCTATGGGAGGCCCGTAATCTGCCAGCACCCTATGACAAAAAATGGAACACACCAGCAGTGTGAGGAGACCTGAAAGTGGCACATGGCAGAGTGTGGCGATGGAGGCAGCAGCAATGGGAGGCCGTACAGGGACCCATGAGAGACTCTGGACTTGGCAGCAGCATGAGGAGGCGGTATAGGGGCCCATGGCAGATTAGGGGCCTGGCAGCAGCTATGGGAGGCCCGTAATCTGCCAGCACCCTATGACAAAAAATGGAACACACCAGCAGTGTGAGGAGACCTGAAAGTGGCACATGTTTGGGGCATGATTCATGGCGGATTTAGTCAGTTGTGTCAGGAACTGGTGGTTTGAAATCCAGACTAATCCACGCCTGATTCATTTTCACAAACGTGAGTCTCTCCACACTTTGGGTGGACAGTCGTGTCCTCCGCGGAGTTGCAATACCTCCTGCCGCACTAAACACGCGCTCCGATGCCACGCTACTGGCCGGGCATGACAGCCTTTCAAGGGCAAATTCAGCTAGTTGGGGCCAAAGGTCAAGTTTCGTTGCCCAGTAGTCAAGGGGATTGTCTACCTCGGTTGGCAGGGTGCTGTCCAAGTAGGCCTAAGCCTGTTGTTTGAGGTCCTGCTCCAGGTCCACCTGATGCTGCTGCTGCTGCTGCGGCTGGTTAGTAGTTTCCTCACTGCGCTGGTGAAGAAAGCTACTCATCATCGACTGCAGACTGAGGCAGCCGCTGCTGGTGGAGCTGCCACTGCTCCTACCACCCCACCCCTCCCCTGCTGCCATGGCAGCGGAACACGAGCGCACAGGGCCCACAGTGTCTGAGGATGGACGTTGGCGCAGACAGGCAGAGACCAGCTGACTACATAGGTGTTTTTTATAGTACGTTATTTTGGCCTCCCTCTCAGCAGGTGTGAAAAAGGCCACCATTTTTGAACGGTAGCGAGGGTCCAACAAGGTGGACAGCCAAAAGTCATCCCTCTGTCTGATGGTTATTATTCGGCTGTCGCTACGCAAGCAACCGAGCATGCTATGGGCCATTTGTGCCAAGGAATGCGAGGGACTCCCTGCCTCCATCTCCACAGCATACTGCCACGGTGCGTCTAGGTCCTCTGTCTCCTCTTCCTCCTCCTCTACCAGATGCTCCTGCTCCTCCACTCCTGTCCGCTGAGTGGAAAAACCACCCATTTCACTCAATAATTCCTGAGCACCAATGTCCTCCTCTACCTCCTCCTCTTCTTCCAGTCCTGCCCCCACAGGGGCCATGTGGCGTTGAGATCTGTGCGCCACGTCTACCGCACCCTGACCAGCCATTGTTAACAGCATTTGTTCCAGGACGTGCAACAGAGGAATGACGTCGTTCATCCCATAGTCCTGCCGACTCACGAATAGCGTGGCCTCCTCAAAGGGCCTGAGCAAGCGCAGGTGTCACGCATGAGCTGCCAATGGCTGACATCTAAGTTACACAGGGAGTACCTTTATCTGCTTTTAACATCAGGAAATCTGTGATGGCCTTTTGCTGTTCGTAAAGGCGGTCTAACATATGTAGGGTTGAATTCCACCTTGTTGCAACGTCACAGCATGAGGAGTCGGTATAGGGGCCCATGGCAGATTAGGGGCCTGGCAGCAGTTATGGGAGGCCCATAATCTGCCAGCACCCTATGACAAAAAATGGAACACACCAGCAGTGTGAGGAGACCTGAAAGTGGCACATGGCAGAGTGTGGCGATGGAGACAGCAGCAATGGGAGGCCGTACAGGGACCCATGAGAGACTCTGGACCTGGCAGCAGCATGAGGAGGCGGTATATAGGGGCCTACGGCAGATTAGGGGCCTGGCAGCAGCTATAGGAGGCCCGTAATCTGCCAGCACCCTATGTCAAAAAATTCAACACACCAGCAGTGTGTGAGGAGACCTGAAAGTGGCACATGGCAGAGTGTGGCGATGGAGACAGCAGCAATGGGAGGCCGTACAGGGACCCATGACAGACTCTGGACTTGGCAGCAGCATGAGGAGGCGGTATATAGGGGCTTATGGCAGATTAGGGGCCTGGCAGCAGCTATAGGAGGCCCGTAATCTGCCAGCACCCTATGTCAAAAAATTCAACACACAGTGTGAGGAGACCTGAAAGTGGCACATGGCAGAGTGTGGCGATGGAGACAGCAGCAATGGGAGGCCGTACAGGGACCCATGAGAGACTCTGAACTTGGCAGCAGCATGAGGAGGCGTTATATAGGGGCCCATGGCAGATTAGGGGCCTGGCAGCAGCTATGTGAGGCCCGTAATCTGCCTGCACCCTATGTCAAAAAAATTTAACACACCAGCAGTGTGAAGAGACCTGAAAGTGGCACATGGCAGCAGAGTGTGGCGATGGAGACAGCAGCAATGGGAGGCCGTACAGGGACCCATGAGAGACTCTGGACCTGGCAGCAGCAGGAGGAGGCGGTATATAGGGGCCCATGCAGATTAGGGGCCTGGCAGCAGCTATGTGAGGCCCGTAATCTGCCTGCACCCTATGTCAAAAAATTTAACACACCAGCAGTGTGAAGAGACCTGAAAGTGGCACATGGCAGCAGAGTGTGGCGATGGAGACAGCAGCAATGGGAGGCCGTACAGGGACCCATGACAGACTCTGAACTTGGCAGCAGCATGAAGGAGGCGGTATATAGGGGGCCCATGGCAGATTAGGGGCCTGGCAGCAGCTATAGGAGGCCCGTAATCTGCCAGCACCCTATGTCAAAAAATTTAACACACCAGCAGTGTGAAGAGACCTGAAAGTGGCACATGGCAGCAGAGTGTGGCGATGGAGACAGCAGCAATGGGAGGCCGTACAGGGACCATGACAGACTCTGGACTTGGCAGCAGCATGAGGAGGCGGTATATAGGGGCCCATGGCAGATTAGGGGCCTGGCAGCAGCTATGTGAGGCCCGTAATCTGCCAGCACCCTATGTCAAAAAATTTAACACACCAGCAGTGTGAAGAGACCTGAAAGTGGCACATGGCAGCAGAGTGTGGCGATGGAGACAGCAGCAATGGGAGGCCGTACAGGGACCCATGAGAGACTCTGGACCTGGCAGCAGCAGGAGGAGGCGGTATATAGGGGCCCATGGCAGATTAGGGGCCTGGCAGCAGCTATGTGAGGCCCGTAATCTGCCTGCACCCTATGTCAAAAAATTTAACACACCAGCAGTGTGAAGAGACCTGAAAGTGGCACATGGCAGCAGAGTGTGGCGATGGAGACAGCAGCAATGGGAGGCCGTACAGGGACCCATGAGAGACTCTGGACCTGGCAGCAGCAGGAGGAGGCGGTATATAGGGGCCCATGGCAGATTAGGGGCCTGGCAGCAGCTATGTGAGGCCCGTAATCTGCCTGCACCCTATGTCAAAAAATTTAACACACCAGCAGTGTGAAGAGACCTGAAAGTGGCACATGGCAGCAGAGTGTGGCGATGGAGACAGCAGCAATGGGAGGCCGTACAGGGACCATGACAGACTCTGGACTTGGCAGCAGCATGAGGAGGCGGTATATAGGGGCCCATGGCAGATTAGGGGCCTGGCAGCAGCTATGTGAGGCCCGTTATCTTGCAGCACCCTATGTCAAAAAATTTAACACACCAGCAGTGTGAAGAGACCTGAAAGTGGCACATGGCAGCAGAGTGTGGCGATGGAGACAGCAGCAATGGGAGGCCGTACAGGGACCCATGAGAGACTCTGGACCTGGCAGCAGCAGGAGGGAGGCGGTATATAGGGGCCCATGGCAGATTAGGGGCCTGGCAGCAGCTATGTGAGGCCCGTAATCTGCCTGCACCCTATGTCAAAAAATTTAACACACCAGCAGTGTGAAGAGACCTGAAAGTGGCACATGGCAGCAGAGTGTGGCGATGGAGACAGCAGCAATGGGAGGCCGTACAGGGACCCATGAGAGACTCTGGACCTGGCAGCAGCAGGGAGGAGGCGGTATATAGGGGCCCATGGCAGATTAGGGGCCTGGCAGCAGCTATGTGAGGCCCGTAATCTGCCTGCACCCTATGTCAAAAATTTAACACACCAGCAGTGTGAAGAGACCTGAAAGTGGCACATGGCAGCAGAGTGTGGCGATGGAGACAGCAGCAATGGGAGGCCGTACAGGGACCATGACAGACTCTGGACTTGGCAGCAGCATGAGGAGGCGGTATATAGGGGCCCATGGCAGATTAGGGGCCTGGCAGCAGCTATGTGAGGCCCGTAATCTGCCAGCACCCTATGTCAAAAAATTTAACACACCAGCAGTGTGAAGAGACCTGAAAGTGGCACATGGCAGCAGAGTGTGGCGATGGAGACAGCAGCAATGGGAGGCCGTACAGGGACCCATGAGAGACTCTGGACCTGGCAGCAGCAGGAGGAGGCGGTATATAGGGGCCCATGGCAGATTAGGGGCCTGGCAGCAGCTATGTGAGGCCCGTAATCTGCCTGCACCCTATGTCAAAAAATTTAACACACCAGCAGTGTGAAGAGACCTGAAAGTGGCACATGGCAGCAGAGTGTGGCGATGGAGACAGCAGCAATGGGAGGCCGTACAGGGACCCATGAGAGACTCTGGACCTGGCAGCAGCAGGAGGAGGCGGTATATAGGGGCCCATGGCAGATTAGGGGCCTGGCAGCAGCTATGTGAGGCCCGTAATCTGCCTGCACCCTATGTCAAAAAATTTAACACACCAGCAGTGTGAAGAGACCTGAAAGTGGCACATGGCAGCAGAGTGTGGCGATGGAGACAGCAGCAATGGGAGGCCGTACAGGGACCATGACAGACTCTGGACTTGGCAGCAGCATGAGGAGGCGGTATATAGGGGCCCATGGCAGATTAGGGGCCTGGCAGCAGCTATGTGAGGCCCGTAATCTGCCAGCACCCTATGTCAAAAAATTTAACACACCAGCAGTGTGAAGAGACCTGAAAGTGGCACATGGCAGCAGAGTGTGGCGATGGAGACAGCAGCAATGGGAGGCCGTACAGGGACCCATGAGAGACTCTGGACCTGGCAGCAGCAGGAGGAGGCGGTATATAGGGGCCCATGGCAGATTAGGGGCCTGGCAGCAGCTATGTGAGGCCCGTAATCTGCCTGCACCCTATGTCAAAAAATTTAACACACCAGCAGTGTGAAGAGACCTGAAAGTGGCACATGGCAGCAGAGTGTGGCGATGGAGACAGCAGCAATGGGAGGCCGTACAGGGACCATGACAGACTCTGGACTTGGCAGCAGCATGAGGAGGCGGTATATAGGGGCCCATGGCAGATTAGGGGCCTGGCAGCAGCTATGTGAGGCCCGTAATCTGCCAGCACCCTATGTCAAAAAATTTAACACACCAGCAGTGTGAAGAGACCTGAAAGTGGCACATGGCAGCAGAGTGTGGCGATGGAGACAGCAGCAATGGGAGGCCGTACAGGGACCCATGAGAGACTCTGGACCTGGCAGCAGCAGGAGGAGGCGGTATATAGGGGCCCATGGCAGATTAGGGGCCTGGCAGCAGCTATGTGAGGCCCGTAATCTGCCTGCACCCTATGTCAAAAAATTTAACACACCAGCAGTGTGAAGAGACCTGAAAGTGGCACATGGCAGCAGAGTGTGGCGATGGAGACAGCAGCAATGGGAGGCCGTACAGGGACCCATGAGAGACTCTGGACCTGGCAGCAGCAGGAGGAGGCGGTATATAGGGGCCCATGGCAGATTAGGGGCCTGGCAGCAGCTATGTGAGGCCCGTAATCTGCCTGCACCCTATGTCAAAAAATTTAACACACCAGCAGTGTGAAGAGACCTGAAAGTGGCACATGGCAGCAGAGTGTGGCGATGGAGACAGCAGCAATGGGAGGCCGTACAGGGACCATGACAGACTCTGGACTTGGCAGCAGCATGAGGAGGCGGTATATAGGGGCCCATGGCAGATTAGGGGCCTGGCAGCAGCTATGTGAGGCCCGTTATCTTGCAGCACCCTATGTCAAAAAATTTAACACACCAGCAGTGTGAAGAGACCTGAAAGTGGCACATGGCAGCAGAGTGTGGCGATGGAGACAGCAGCAATGGGAGGCCGTACAGGGACCCATGAGAGACTCTGGACCTGGCAGCAGCAGGAGGAGGCGGTATATAGGGGCCCATGGCAGATTAGGGGCCTGGCAGCAGCTATGTGAGGCCCGTAATCTGCCTGCACCCTATGTCAAAAAATTTAACACACCAGCAGTGTGAAGAGACCTGAAAGTGGCACATGGCAGCAGAGTGTGGCGATGGAGACAGCAGCAATGGGAGGCCGTACAGGGACCCATGACAGACTCTGAACTTGGCAGCAGCATGAGGAGGCGGTATATAGGGGCCCATGGCAGATTAGGGGCCTGGCAGCAGCTATGTGAGGCCCGTAATCTGCCTGCACCCTATGTCAAAAAATTTAACACACCAGCAGTGTGAAGAGACCTGAAAGTGGCACATGGCAGCAGAGTGTGGCGATGGAGACAGCAGCAATGGGAGGCCGTACAGGGACCATGACAGACTCTGGACTTGGCAGCAGCATGAGGAGGCGGTATATAGGGGCCCATGGCAGATTAGGGGCCTGGCAGCAGCTATGTGAGGCCCGTAATCTGCCAGCACCCTATGTCAAAAAATTTAACACACCAGCAGTGTGAAGAGACCTGAAAGTGGCACATGGCAGCAGAGTGTGGCGATGGAGACAGCAGCAATGGGAGGCCGTACAGGGACCCATGAGAGACTCTGGACCTGGCAGCAGCAGGAGGAGGCGGTATATAGGGGCCCATGGCAGATTAGGGGCCTGGCAGCAGCTATGTGAGGCCCGTAATCTGCCTGCACCCTATGTCAAAAAATTTAACACACCAGCAGTGTGAAGAGACCTGAAAGTGGCACATGGCAGCAGAGTGTGGCGATGGAGACAGCAGCAATGGGAGGCCGTACAGGGACCCATGAGAGACTCTGGACCTGGCAGCAGCAGGAGGAGGCGGTATATAGGGGCCCATGGCAGATTAGGGGCCTGGCAGCAGCTATGTGAGGCCCGTAATCTGCCTGCACCCTATGTCAAAAAATTTAACACACCAGCAGTGTGAAGAGACCTGAAAGTGGCACATGGCAGCAGAGTGTGGCGATGGAGACAGCAGCAATGGGAGGCCGTACAGGGACCATGACAGACTCTGGACTTGGCAGCAGCATGAGGAGGCGGTATATAGGGGCCCATGGCAGATTAGGGGCCTGGCAGCAGCTATGTGAGGCCCGTTATCTTGCAGCACCCTATGTCAAAAAATTTAACACACCAGCAGTGTGAAGAGACCTGAAAGTGGCACATGGCAGCAGAGTGTGGCGATGGAGACAGCAGCAATGGGAGGCCGTACAGGGACCCATGAGAGACTCTGGACCTGGCAGCAGCAGGAGGAGGCGGTATATAGGGGCCCATGGCAGATTAGGGGCCTGGCAGCAGCTATGTGAGGCCCGTAATCTGCCTGCACCCTATGTCAAAAAATTTAACACACCAGCAGTGTGAAGAGACCTGAAAGTGGCACATGGCAGCAGAGTGTGGCGATGGAGACAGCAGCAATGGGAGGCCGTACAGGGACCCATGAGAGACTCTGGACCTGGCAGCAGCAGGAGGAGGCGGTATATAGGGGCCCATGGCAGATTAGGGGCCTGGCAGCAGCTATGTGAGGCCCGTAATCTGCCTGCACCCTATGTCAAAAAATTTAACACACCAGCAGTGTGAAGAGACCTGAAAGTGGCACATGGCAGCAGAGTGTGGCGATGGAGACAGCAGCAATGGGAGGCCGTACAGGGACCATGACAGACTCTGGACTTGGCAGCAGCATGAGGAGGCGGTATATAGGGGCCCATGGCAGATTAGGGGCCTGGCAGCAGCTATGTGAGGCCCGTTATCTTGCAGCACCCTATGTCAAAAAATTTAACACACCAGCAGTGTGAAGAGACCTGAAAGTGGCACATGGCAGCAGAGTGTGGCGATGGAGACAGCAGCAATGGGAGGCCGTACAGGGACCCATGAGAGACTCTGGACCTGGCAGCAGCAGGAGGAGGCGGTATATAGGGGCCCATGGCAGATTAGGGGCCTGGCAGCAGCTATGTGAGGCCCGTAATCTGCCTGCACCCTATGTCAAAAAATTTAACACACCAGCAGTGTGAAGAGACCTGAAAGTGGCACATGGCAGCAGAGTGTGGCGATGGAGACAGCAGCAATGGGAGGCCGTACAGGGACCCATGAGAGACTCTGGACCTGGCAGCAGCAGGAGGAGGCGGTATATAGGGGCCCATGGCAGATTAGGGGCCTGGCAGCAGCTATGTGAGGCCCGTAATCTGCCTGCACCCTATGTCAAAAAATTTAACACACCAGCAGTGTGAAGAGACCTGAAAGTGGCACATGGCAGCAGAGTGTGGCGATGGAGACAGCAGCAATGGGAGGCCGTACAGGGACCCATGACAGACTCTGAACTTGGCAGCAGCATGAGGAGGCGGTATATAGGGGCCCATGGCAGATTAGGGGCCTGGCAGCAGCTATAGGAGGCCCGTAATCTGCCAGCACCCTATGTCAAAAAATTTAACACACCAGCAGTGTGAAGAGACCTGAAAGTGGCACATGGCAGCAGAGTGTGGCGATGGAGACAGCAGCAATGGGAGGCCGTACAGGGACCATGACAGACTCTGGACTTGGCAGCAGCATGAGGAGGCGGTATATAGGGGCCCATGGCAGATTAGGGGCCTGGCAGCAGCTATGTGAGGCCCGTTATCTTGCAGCACCCTATGTCAAAAAATTTTACACACCAGCAGTGTGAAGAGACCTGAAAGTGGCACATGGCAGCAGAGTGTGGCGATGGAGACAGCAGCAATGGGAGGCCGTACAGGGACCCATGAGAGACTCTGGACCTGGCAGCAGCAGGAGGAGGTGGTATATAGGGGCCCATGGCAGATTAGGGGCCTGGCAGCAGCTATGTGAGGCCCGTTATCTTGCAGCACCCTATGTCAAAAAATTTAACACACCAGCAGTGTGAAGAGACCTGAAAGTGGCACATGGCAGCAGAGTGTGGCGATGGAGACAGCAGCAATGGGAGGCCGTACAGGGACCCATGAGAGACTCTGGACCTGGCAGCAGCATGAGGAGGCGGTATATTGGGGCCCATGGCAGATTAGGGGCCTGGCAGCAGCTATGTGAGGCCCGTTATCTTGCAGCACCCTATGTCAAAAAATTTAACACACCAGCAGTGTGAAGAGACCTGAAAGTGGCACATGGCAGCAGAGTGTGGCGATGGAGACAGCAGCAATGGGAGGCCGTACAGGGACCCATGAGAGACTCTGGACCTGGCAGCAGCAGGAGGAGGTGGTATATAGGGGCCCATGGCAGATTAGGGGCCTGGCAGCAGCTATGTGAGGCCCGTAATCTGCCTGCACCCTATGTCAAAAAATTTAACACACCAGCAGTGTGAAGAGACCTGAAAGTGGCACATGGCAGCAGAGTGTGGCGATGGAGACAGCAGCAATGGGAGGCCGTACAGGGACCCATGAGAGACTCTGGACCTGGCAGCAGCAGGAGGAGGCGGTATATAGGGGCCTATGGCAGATTAGGGGCCTGGCAGCAGCTATAGGAGGCCCGTAATCTGCCAGCACCCTATGTCAAAAAATTCAACACACCAGCAGTGTGAGGAGACCTGAAAGTGGCACATGTTTGAGGCATGATTCATGGCGGATTTAGTCAGTTGTGTCAGGAACTGGTGGTTTGAAATCCAGACTAATCCACGCCTGATTCATTTTCACAAACGTGAGTCTCTCCACACTTTGGGTGGACAGTCGTGTCCTCCGCGGAGTTACAATACCTCCTGCCGCACTAAACACGCGCTCCGATGCCACGCTACTGGCCGGGCATGACAGCCTTTCAAGGGCAAATTCAGCTAGTTGGGGCCAAAGGTCAAGTTTCGTTGCCCAGTAGTCAAGGGGATTGTCTACCTCGGTTGGCAGGGTGCTGTCCAAGTAGGCCCAAGCCTGTTGTTTGAGCTCCTGCTCCAGGTCCACCTGATGCTGCTGCTGCTGCTGCGGCTGGTTAGTAGTTTCCTCACTGCGCTGGTGAAGAAAGCTACTCATCATCGACTGCAGACTGAGGCAGCCGCTGCTGGTGGAGCTGCCACTGCTCCTACCACCCCACCCCTCCCCTGCTGCCATGCCAGCGGAACGCGAGCGCACAGGGCCCACAGTGTCTGAGGATGGACGTTGGCGCACAAAGGCAGAGACCAACTGACTACATAGGTGGTTTTTATAGTACGTAATTTTGGCCTCCCTCTCAGCAGGTGTGAAAAAGGCCACCATTTTGGACCGGTAGCGAGGGTCCAACAAGGTGGACAGCCAAAAGTCATCCCTCTGTCTGATGGTTATTATTCGGCTGTCGCTACGCAAGCAACCGAGCATGCTATGGGCCATTTGTGCCAAGGAATGCGAGGGACTCCCTGCCTCCATCTCCACAGCATACTGCCACGGTGCGTCTGGGTCCTCTGTCTCCTCCTCCTCCTCCTCTACCAGATGCTCCTGCTCCTCCACTCCTGTCCGCTGAGTGGAAAAACCACCCATTTCACTCAATAATTCCTGAGCACAAATGTCCTCCTCTACCTCCTCCTCTTCTTCCTGTCCTGCCCCCACAGGGGTCATGTGGCGTTGAGATCTGTGCGCCACGTCTACCGCACCCTGACCAGCCATTGTTAACAGCATTTGTTCCAGGACGTGCAACAGAGGAATGACGTCGTTCATCCCATAGTCCTGCCGACTCACGAATAGCGTGGCCTCCTCAAAGGGCCTGAGCAAGCGGCAGGTGTCACGCATGAGCTGCCAATGGCTGACATCTAAGTTACACAGGGGAGTACCTTTATCCGCTTGTAACATCAGGAAATCGGTGATGGCCTTTCGCTGCTCGTAAAGGCGGTCTAACATGTGTAGGGTTGAATTCCACCTTGTTGCAACGTCGCAGATCAGGCGATGCTGTGGAATTCCGTTCTGCCGCTGCAGCTCAATGAGGGTGTTCTTTGCGGTGTAGGAATGGCTGAAATGCATGCACAGTTTACGTGACATTTTAAGGATGTCTTGCAGTGGGATGGTGGATTTTAGGAACCGCTTGACAACCAGATTGAACACGTGAGCCATGCATGGCGCATGGCACAACCTTCCTTGACGCAGAGCAGACACCATGTTCTTTCCGTTGTCAGTCAACATGGTTCCGATTTTTAGTTTGCGCGGAGACAGCCATCTGTCGATTTCTCTGTTCATTACACTCAGCAGTTCCTCCCCTGTGTGACTACGTTCGCCAAGGCATACCAGGTGCAGCACAGCGTGACACCGTTGCGCCCTGCACATGTGATATGCCGGTCGGGTAATGGGACTTGGCACGGGGGTGGCGGCTGAGGACACGGCGGAAAAAGAGGTGGTAGAGGCGGACATGCTTGCTGGACCAAGGACGTGCAAACGTGGAGGCAAAAGCGTCGTGACCTGTCCAAGTTGCTGGTGCGGCTGTGCCGGCACCACGTTCACCCAGTGGGCCGTAAATGACATGTACTGTCCCTGACCGTAGTTACAGCTCCACACGTCGGCGCTGCCGTGCACTTTGGCAGAGACCGACATGCTCAAAGACTGGCCCACCATCTCTTCTACATGTGAATGCAGGGCTGGCACTGCCTTTTGGGCAAAGAAATGACGGCTTGGCACTCTCCACCGCGGCGCGGCACAAGCCATCATTTCTCGGAAAGGTGCTGAGTCCACCAGTTGGAAAGGGAGGGACTGCAGCACCAGCAACTTGGACAGGAGGACGTTCAGCTTTTGCACCGTCGGGTGCGTGCTCGCAAACTGTTGTCTCTTGGATACGGATTCCAAGAAAGACTGTTGACGGAATCCGAGAAGAGGAGTAGCAGGAGAAGGAGCATCTGAACGAGCGGAAGATGCCAATGAGCGACAACTCCCCTCAGCAGAGGTGTTGGAGCCTTGACTGGCTGATAGAGGGCGATTGACGACGTCGGGTGACGGAGCAAGTAACGGAGCGGGTGATGGAGCGGGGGCTGGGGCAGGCAGAACCGCCGTATGTTTATCACGGTTTTCCCAGGCCACCGAATGGTGACGCTGCATATGCTGACGCAACGCTGTAGTCCCAACATGGGCCCCCTGGCCACGCTTGCATTTCTGGCCACATAGTCGACATACGGCTACGTTTACTTCCTCGGGCGGCTTGAGGAAAAATTGCCACACCACCGAGTAGGAAACTTTGCCCCCGCTACTCTTCACTGGCTGACTGCTACTTCCTCCGTGCGCACCGGCACCACTACTGGCCGTGGTGGTAGGCTGCAGTGGAGCTGGTGCTCTACTCCGTGGACGTTTGGCTCCACTGACACTGATGCGACCCTGCTGCTGTCTCCTGGGCAACCCACCGACTGTTTTGCTCGCTGCCAAGCTGCCACCCTCTTCTCCTGATGATGCGGAAGAAATTGCCTGATGACGACGAGGCTGCCAAGTGCGATCAACCTCCTCATCATCAAGTAGGGTCTCCGCCTCACTACTAGCCCCCTCGGCTGCGTCTGGGTCAGGAGACAGACCTGTCTCTAGACCGGCTACCGAGCCACTCTCCTCGCCAGTACTTGTTCGCTTGGCTGCTGAAAAGGCCGATGTCTCCCCCCGTTCCTGACCGCCCTCTGTTAGCTCTTCCTCACTGTACAGTGGGGCTGAGCCCACAGCATGCGATACTTCGCTTGGTGAGGGAACAGCAAAGGACAGGGGCAGGTAGAGGACACGTGATTTCAGTGGGCTTGGTCCCGGGCCATGCCAACTAACGGTTGTGTCTGACGTACCCACCGACCGTTGGCTGTAGGTGTCAGAGGTGACCTGGGAAGAGGAAGACGACCGAGCCAACCAATCAATGACGGCAGGGTTGTCGGTGGAGACACGACCGCTGGATGACACCGGGAGCACTGGCCTCTGGCTGCGAATACTGCTGCCTCGACCCCTTCCTCTGCTGCCACGTCTGCTCGCTCCTAAAACATTGCCTCCTCTGCCACTCCTCTGCATGTTGTCTGACATACTATTTAATTCAACGATTAGGTGTCCCTGAGTAACAATTCTCTGGCACTCAGTAACAATTCTGTCTGTCCCTGAGTATGAATTCTGTGGCCCTGAGTAACAATTGTGTGTCTGTGCAAGTAACAATTCTGTGTCTGTGCAAGTAACAATTTTGTGTCTGTGAGAGTAACAATTCTCTGGCACTCAGTAACAATTCTGTCTGTCCCTGAGTAACAATTCTCTGGCACTCAGTAACAATTCTGTCTGTCCCTGAGTAACAATTCTGTCTGTCCCTGAGTATGAATTCTGTGGCCCTGAGTAAGAATTCTCTGGCACTCAGTAACAATTCTGTCTGTCCCTGAGTATGAATTCTGTGGCCCTGAGTAACAATTGTGTGTCTGTGCAAGTAACAATTCTGTGTCTGTGCAAGTAACAATTTTGTGTCTGTGAGAGTAACAATTCTCTGGCACTCAGTAACAATTCTGTCTGTCCCTGAGTAACAATTCTCTGGCACTCAGTAACAATTCTGTCTGTCCCTGAGTATGAATTCTGTGGCCCTGAGTAACAATTCTGTCTCTGTGCGAGTAACAATTCTGTGTCTGTGCAAGTAACAATTTTGTGTCTGTGAGAGTAACAATTCTCTGGCACTCAGTAACAATTCTGTCTGTCCCTGAGTAACAATTCTCTGGCACTCAGTAACAATTCTGTCTGTCCCTGAGTAACAATTCTCTGGCACTCAGTAACAATTCTGTCTGTCCCTGAGTAACAATTCTCTGGCACTCAGTAACAATTGTGTGTCTGTGCAAGTAACAATTCTGTGTCTGTGCAAGTAACAATTTTGTGTCTGTGAGAGTAACAATTCTCTGGCACTCAGTAACAATTCTGTCTGTCCCTGAGTAACAATTCTCTGGCACTCAGTAACAATTCTGTCTGTCCCTGAGTATGAATTCTGTGGCCCTGAGTAACAATTCTGTCTCTGTGCGAGTAACAATTCTGTGTCTGTGCAAGTAACAATTTTGTGTCTGTGAGAGTAACAATTCTCTGGCACTCAGTAACAATTCTGTCTGTCCCTGAGTAACAATTCTCTGGCACTCAGTAACAATTCTGTCTGTCCCTGAGTAACAATTCTCTGGCACTCAGTAACAATTCTGTCTGTCCCTGAGTAACAATTCTCTGGCACTCAGTAACAATTGTGTGTCTGTGCAAGTAACAATTCTGTGTCTGTGCAAGTAACAATTTTGTGTCTGTGAGAGTAACAATTCTCTGGCACTCAGTAACAATTCTGTCTGTCCCTGAGTAACAATTCTCTGGCACTCAGTAACAATTCTGTCTGTCCCTGAGTATGAATTCTGTGGCCCTGAGTAACAATTCTGTCTCTGTGCGAGTAACAATTCTGTGTCTGTGCAAGTAACAATTTTGTGTCTGTGAGAGTAACAATTCTCTGGCACTCAGTAACAATTCTGTCTGTCCCTGAGTAACAATTCTCTGGCACTCAGTAACAATTCTGTCTGTCCCTGAGTAACAATTCTCTGGCACTCAGTAACAATTCTGTCTGTCCCTGAGTAACAATTCTCTGGCACTCAGTAACAATTGTGTGTCTGTGCAAGTAACAATTCTGTGTCTGTGCAAGTAACAATTTTGTGTCTGTGAGAGTAACAATTCTCTGGCACTCAGTAACAATTCTGTCTGTCCCTGAGTAACAATTCTCTGGCACTCAGTAACAATTCTGTCTGTCCCTGAGTATGAATTCTGTGGCCCTGAGTAACAATTCTGTCTCTGTGCGAGTAACAATTCTGTGTCTGTGCAAGTAACAATTTTGTGTCTGTGAGAGTAACAATTCTCTGGCACTCAGTAACAATTCTGTCTGTCCCTGAGTAACAATTCTATGGCACTCAGTAACAATTCTGTCTTCCCTGAGTAACAATTCTCTGGCACTCAGTAACAATTCTGTCTGTCCCTGAGTATGAATTCTGTGGCCCTGAGTAACAATTCTGTCTCTGTGCGAGTAACAATTCTGTGTCTGTGCAAGTAACAATTTTGTGTCTGTGAGAGTAACAATTCTCTGGCACTCAGTAACAATTCTGTCTGTCCCTGAGTAACAATTCTCTGGCACTCAGTAACAATTCTGTCTGTCCCTGAGTAACAATTCTCTGGCACTCAGTAACAATTGTGTGTCTGTGCAAGTAACAATTCTGTGTCTGTGCAAGTAACAATTTTGTGTCTGTGAGAGTAACAATTCTCTGGCACTCAGTAACAATTCTGTCTGTCCCTGAGTAACAATTCTCTGGCACTCAGTAACAATTCTGTCTGTCCCTGAGTATGAATTCTGTGGCCCTGAGTAACAATTCTGTCTCTGTGCGAGTAACAATTCTGTGTCTGTGCAAGTAACAATTTTGTGTCTGTGAGAGTAACAATTCTCTGGCACTCAGTAACAATTCTGTCTGTCCCTGAGTAACAATTCTCTGGCACTCAGTAACAATTCTGTCTGTCCCTGAGTAACAATTCTCTGGCACTCAGTAACAATTCTGTCTGTCCCTGAGTAACAATTCTCTGGCACTCAGTAACAATTGTGTGTCTGTGCAAGTAACAATTCTGTGTCTGTGCAAGTAACAATTTTGTGTCTGTGAGAGTAACAATTCTCTGGCACTCAGTAACAATTCTGTCTGTCCCTGAGTAACAATTCTCTGGCACTCAGTAACAATTCTGTCTGTCCCTGAGTATGAATTCTGTGGCCCTGAGTAACAATTGTGTGTCTGTGCAAGTAACAATTCTGTGTCTGTGCAAGTAACAATTTTGTGTCTGTGAGAGTAACAATTCTCTGGCACTCAGTAACAATTCTGTCTGTCCCTGAGTAACAATTCTCTGGCACTCAGTAACAATTCTGTCTGTCCCTGAGTAACAATTCTGTCTGTCCCTGAGTATGAATTCTGTGGACCTGAGTAAGAATTCTCTGGCACTCAGTAACAATTCTGTCTGTCCCTGAGTATGAATTCTGTGGCCCTGAGTAACAATTGTGTGTCTGTGCAAGTAACAATTCTGTGTCTGTGCAAGTAACAATTTTGTGTCTGTGAGAGTAACAATTCTCTGGCACTCAGTAACAATTCTGTCTGTCCCTGAGTAACAATTCTCTGGCACTCAGTAACAATTCTGTCTGTCCCTGAGTAACAATTCTCTGGCACTCAGTAACAATTCTGTCTGTCCCTGAGTAACAATTCTGTCTGTCCCTGAGAATGAATTCTGTGGCCCTGAGTAAGAATTCTCTGGCACTCAGTAACAATTCTGTCTGTCCCTGAGTAACAATTCTCTGGCACTCAGTAACAATTCTGTCTGTCCCTGAGTAAAAATTCTGTGGCCCTAATAACGTTTCTGTGGCCCTAAGTAACAATTCTCTGGCACTGAGTAACAATTCTGTCTGTCCCTGAGTATGAATTCTGTGGCCCTAACTAGCGTTTCTTTGTCCCTAAAGAACGATTCTGTGGCCCTCATTAACAAGTCTGTGTCCCTGAGTAATGGTTCTCTGTCCCTAAGTAACTTCTCTCTGTCCCCAAGTATTGTTTCTGTGGCCCTAACTCTGTCCCTGTCCCTAGTACAGAGCGGTCTGCCTCTGTTCAATGACTGCAGGCAAATGAAGATTTCCAAAATGGCCGCTATATATACCTCGACCATTACACAGTGCTGGCTGGCTGGCTGCTGATTGGCTGATGCGATCACATGTCGTTGAGGAATGCATTATGGGGCAGCGCGCCTTGTCTGCGCGCCTTCCCCGACATCCCCGCTCCGTCGCCGCACATGTCAGCCGCCATTTTCGGAAAAATTTCGATTCGCGCGTCCGAATTAGGCTGTTTTTCGGATTCGGCACGAATCGAAATTTTTCCGAAATTCGACTCGAATTCCACTTCGGATACTTCGATTCGCTCATCTCTAGTCATAACGTAGAACTGGACCTAAACTGCTTCATCGACAACAGTTGAAGCTTATACATGGACTGACCTCACACATTATAGTTTATGGGTTGGTCGTTTCTATTTTCCCATGGTCCCTGATAGTTGCACAACGGCTCTTAATATGTGCTTTTGCTATGAGGGTTTTCAGTGTACTTTGGTCATTTTAACGTACCTGGGCAGTTATAGCTCATGTTCAGTTTTTAGGTCACTTCTTAAAGAAGTTTTCCAAATATTCGCTCTTTTCACATGCTTTTATGTGGGTTGATGTATTAATCATAACATCCCGTAGATGCTCCTTTTTTATGTCTTCTTTCCTTGTAATTGAGGTCTGTGATATTTATATATTTTTATATTCTTATGGATCCGCATTTATCTTAGTGGGTCCTATGGGTGGTAATTCTGGTGCGTCATCATAGTAGACGCATCATTATTACTATCATTATTATTTTTATGATATATGCACTTTTTTGTATATGAATGTCATATGTGTATGGTTTTATCTTAAGGATTAGGGAGTATCCCCTCATTTTTGTATTTTGGTTTTACATTTTATATGATTTATGTTATTCTCATTTGACATAGGGATACATATATATACGTATAGTGGATCTCTGATAGATGGGCGCCCGTGTCTCATGCACATGTGTGATAGGGGATATAGGTATTAGAAGACCTGATCCCTCTTATGCCCTAGAACCGTTAATATATTTATGAAGTCCCTCCTGGGGGGTATATAGTTTGATAATATCTAGTGGACTGTCGCCTGACTGTTTCCCTGTATGCGGTGGTTCAGTCATTCTGGCTCCAGTCCCCTCTTTCACATTTTAAATCCACAAGAAAATGGCCGCCGTCTCGGTTCGCGCATGCGCACTGTTAGTCGGCTGGATGTCTATATCCAACCAAGAAAATGGCGACCGGACTATTCGCGCATGCGCAGTGGGACACGCGGCGGCCATCTTTATGGTTCCCAAACCACAGGAAAATGGCGCCCGCTCCATGCGCAGTAGCGCCGATCGTCAGCGAGGCGGCGCTAGTGCGGTTTGGCGCGTTTTTTGAATTATATAAAGAGGCAAACAGAAGTCAGGCATGCATGGCATCACCCCTACAGTAGACGTGTATTGACACGAAACGCGTCTAGGAGGAGCCTTCGCACGCCTTGACGTTACGCCGCCGGGTCAGGAGGTCCGGCGGCCCACCTTTGGTACTCACTGGTCAGTGTATAGAATCTCTTTTTCAAGCTGCTTATACTGGCTACAGGCTGCAGGCATGCGTTTTGTAACTTTTATGGTTTACGTATTGGATTTAATAAATAATTTTTAAACATACTACACTATGAGTATTTTTACTCCTTATATCTGGCACTGAGTTCCCATACCTCAGCCCCAGCATTTTTAGGTTCTCTGCGTGGATCCAAGGAGCAGTGTGATCCGACCAGGCCAGCATCGTCTTACCACCGACGGACCATCTGGGTACTATAAAGCAGCGCCTACATGGGACCCCGGCTACATGTAACCTGTACATGCGTATTATAATTGCGCTTCTGGTAAGCAGGCAATTTATCTATTCCTGGGATTGGATTGCACCTATACTCCCTGAGAGTCCCCCATCACTGAACTGTTTATCATCTTTGACATTCCTATATTTGATGACCGCATATAATTGTCATTTGGTTATTATTTGTAGCGCTGCACTTATTGTTTCTATCCTGGTTGGAAGGGCTTGTAGTTCCTTTTTTGTGCATTTGCCGCTCACTGGAGTGCGCTCACCTTTCTTTATTTTATACAGTCTGATTGGATGATTGAAGTCAGCAGAGCTTCACCTCATTCATTAACCTTTGGGGTGAATTTACTTCCAAAATAAAACTTCCCTTGCAAAGTGAACAGCCTATCTGATTTTAGTAAATTGACTTCAATGAGTCAAATATATCAATGTGTTGTGTAAGAAATGAAGTTACCTCTCCATGCCCACCACTCAGCATTAGACCTTTCCTTAATGTCTGAACCCCAGTGGTTGGCTGTTATTAATAGGAACATTTTGCATAAGACCCAGAATTAGAAAGGTGCAGTTAATTTTGTTCCTTATGATAGCTGAGGAGTCTGACTTTGGTCAGACCAGCTGTAACAGGGTCATCAGTTTGAATCCCAACCAGAGCACTACCTTCACGGAGTGTGCATGTTCTCCCTGTGCTTGCGTCGGTTTCCTTCGGATACTCCGGTTTCCTTCCACACTCCAAAGATATGCTGGTAGGTTAATTGGCTCCTGTCTAAATTGGTCCTAATATGTGTATGTATGAATGTGAGTTAGGGACCTTAGATTGAGGGTTAGGGACCGATGTTGTGGTCGCTGTGTAAAATGACAGCGCTATTTAAGTGCCTGTAATATATATATATATATATATATATATATATATATATATATATATATATATATATAAAAACAACATTTCATAATGTTAGATCATCTTAAAAATGGAGAACTCTCCAACAATCTAAAAGTTAATTGGAGTCCTATCCGTTGATGCTACTCTTTACTAATACGTTCTGACGGATCAATAGTGAAACAATTTTTGTTGCATTCCATTATACTCAAATAATCACAATGTTTCAGCAGTAGCAATAGTCAATGAAAATAGCTTTGTAAGAAAATTACTTTGAAAAAGAAAAACTCATTGATTTCATAGAACAATTCATTTCTCTGAGAAAATAAACATTATTTTAGCAAACAAAACAATAACAAATTTGTTGGGAGTCATAACCACATCAATGACTTTTCAAAAATGAAGAAATTCTTGTTGTTTCATTGACTATTGTAAGAGGCTCATGCAGTATAATGGGTGTGCATACTGGTAAGTTTTGTTTGCAAGTTATACTATTTACATTGCTTGCCTCAGTTGACTTGTTCGTTTTGATTGAAATAAAGCAATATTAGAGTACAGTCATGCCTATATATTTTAAATATATGAGCTTTAAATCTCTACTTACAACTTTTGCATGCATTTTAACATGTTGTGATATATATGTTTATCCATTACTATGTAACAGACATTTTGATTTAAAAGGCACTTGACATGATATTGCAACATTTTTGCAAACTTCACTAGAAAGCGAAGATGAGTATGGATTGGTACAAAAGAATGGTACATAACTCATCACGCATTTAACATGCATTTTAAACTTTAAACACACAAAAAATGCATAGGTGTGACTGCTGTTTTTAGGTTTTACTAGATACCATGAGCAGCACTCCTAGGGTTTACACCTGTGCTCGTCTGTTTTGCAAGTGCAGTAAATGTATCTCAGCAGGAACATGTACCATTTAGGTGCCCTGACTGTGGGGTTCAGTGAACTTTAACAGCAGCAGGTAGGGGGCTGCTCCAGGCAGGCTAGAGCAACCTCAGGTTTCCACTGTACCCCTAGCCTAAGAACCAGCAAACATAAATGCTCCTGCGCTTGGGGATGGACTCAGTGTAGGCCAGGACCACGTCATGAATGTCCTGGAATATGCACACCTTGCTGCCCTCAAAAGACCGGGGAAATCAAAATGTACTGTATGGAGAAAGAACAAACAGAGGGCGCACTGGCCTAGTGCATTACCTTAAAAAATGTTTAATAGGAGATAAAAAGAGGTATTGTACTCACAAACGACAGTAAAGTCAAAGGCACATCATGAAAGAACAGCTTTGTCAAAACCACGCTACGTTACTGTCCATAATGGGGAGGGTAGACATCCAATAGGCTAACGTGTTTCAAGGACCTGCCTCTTCCTCAGAGCTCTAAGGAAGAGGCAGGTCCTCGAAACGCGTTAGCCTATTGGATGTCTACACTCCCCACTGCAGACAGTAATGTAGCGCGGTTTTGACAAAGCTGTACTTTCATGATGTGCCTTTGACTTTACTATTGTTTGTGAGTACAATAACTATTTTTTATCTCTTATTACCCCTAGCCTAAAGCTGGCCATTCACTAGTTGTATTTAGAACGGACGGTAGTATGTGCAAAAATACTCAGTATATTCAATGACTTGACTTGTCCTTCAAAATGTTGTTTCCTTTTAACATCTAATTTTGGAACAAATGAGCATTACAATTGAAAACCACCTACACTGTTATAAATTCTTGCATTTGAGAAAGATTTACCAGCCTGCTTCTTTGAATTTTCATGTCACTGCAGTGGAAAATGAACATTGGTTTTACGTCAGTAATGATTAGAATGAATACAAATTGAATGCGTTTTCCTAAAATGAAATATTTTAAATTAATTTCTGCTGGTGTATGGTCAGCTTTAGTCTGATGTATCAAACTGCATATCATCACTGTCACCAATCAAAATAGGACTTCCATAGAGGTTTGCATTTTTTTGATGGCTGTGAATCCATAACCTCTATTCACTGTAGTGACAATATGTTATAAGAGTGTGGTATATCAGGTATATGTATATCATGGTTCTTAATATTCATTTTATGTGATAAATATTAATTAGTCATATTCAATTGGACATGCTCCAGTAATACCGAAAACAATTTGCTACTCATCCAAGTAGCTAGCTTCCTCAGCTCTAATTTCCAGGAACATATCCCAGCTTTCACAGCTTCACCCACTCAGTCATTCTAATGACTGAGAACTGATGACAGAACATAGCACCAGACCATGATAGCCAGGGGTGGCATGTATATACTGCAAACTACATTGGGGCAAGAGCTAAACCATTAATATTGTGGAACAAATTGTAATATGCAATCTGCATCATTTTTTATTATTTCTATTCAGCTGTAAGTAGTAATGTTGACAAACTATAGAAGATTGGCCTTGGACATCTGGCCTAATATAACCTTATTAAACCATTCAGCTCTGAATGTTAATATGAAATCATCTTACATTCATTAGTTAGCCACCTCCCACCAGCCGTATAGGGAAATGATGGATGGGCGGGAGCTCTCTTGTTCTGGGTGGATGTCATAGGACGTTCTCCCAGTCTAGCTGCGCATGTGCCCCCATGGGGGCGTACGGCACGGACATCGGTGGTGCACTGTGTCCCTGGTACACAGCATATCATTTATCTTGGTAAAGAGCCAATGACGTAGGCTCTACCATGTGATCAGCTGTGTCCAATCACAGCTGTTCACATGTAAACAGGAAATGCCGGTTATCGGCAGTCCTTTCCTCATGCTAATAGCGCATGAGGAGAGAAGAGCCGGTAAGCGGCATTCCTCAAAGGGGACATCTACACTGATAATCAGGGCACTGATCATCAATGCTGCCTTTCAGTGCCCATCAATGCCAGATTGCAGTGCCCATCAGTGCCAAATATCTGTGTCCATCAATGCCACATATCAGTACCCATTAGTGGCGCCTGTCAATGCCCATCAGTACAGTCTATCAGTGCCCATCACTGCCACCTATCAGTGCCAATTAGTGCTACTGATCAGTGCCAGTCAGTGCCACATATCAGCGCCCATCAGTGCTACCTTTCAGAGCCCATCAGTGATGCCTGTCAATGCCCATCAGTGCCGCCTCTCAGTGCCTTCTCATCAGTACCCATAAGTGCCACCTATCAGTACCAATCAGTGCCACCTTTCAGTGCCAATCAGTGCCACCTATCAGTGCCTATCACTGCCGCCTATCATTGCCCATCACTGCTGTCTATCAGTGCCAATCAGTGCCAGTCAGTGCTGCCTATCTGTACCCATCAGTGCCACCTATCAGTGCCACATATAAGTGCCCATCAGTGCTGCCTTTCAGTGCCCAATAGTTATTTCTGTCAATACCCATCAGTGCTGCCTATCAGTGCAGTCTATCAGTACCATAAGAGCCATCTATCAGTCCCAGTCAGTGTTACCCATCAGTGCCAGTCAGTGCTGCCATCAGTGCCAGTCAGTGCTGCCATCAGTGCCAGTCAGTGCTGCCATCAGTGCCAGTCAGTGGTGCCTATCAGTGCCCGTCAGTGTCACATATCAGTGCCCATCAGTGCTGCCTTTCAGAGCCCATCAGTGCCATCTATCTGTGCTGTCTATCAGAGCTGCCACATCAGCACACAGTGAAGGAAAAAATTTACTTATTAACAAAATTTTAGAAAAACTTTTTTTTTCCAAATTTTGTTTTTTTTAGTTTGTTTACCAAAAAATAAAAAACCCAGTGGTGATTAAAAACCACCAAAATAAAGCTCTGTCTCAAAAAATGCTAAATATTTGGTTTGGGTATAGTGTTGCATGACCGTGTAATTGTCACTCAAAGTGTGACAGTACTGAAAGCTGAAAATTGGCCTGGGCAAGAAGGGGGTGAAAGTGCCTGGTAGGCAAGTGGTTAAACAAAAATGCTTTGATTTTACTTACAATTATTGTTTTTCCACCTCCTGGGTGATTAGAGCACTGGTGATGTAACCCTGGCCTCATGGATGCATCCTGGGAAGACTACATTACCAGTGCCTTCGCCCTTGGATGATGTGCACTGTCACATGCCATAGAGGCAGACCCAGAGTTCCAGGCAGAGTTCCAAGATGCAGAGAGATGGATTAATCTGCCCTTAGTGAAAATGGCCACCATGATAAGGATGGGGAGGAAAAGCAAAATAAGGTACGCACAGAATAAAAAGCCAGCACTTTTCTGTAAATATCTTATTAATATTTGTAGATTGTCATTACTAAACATTTCTAAAGGTACCTTTATTGTAATTTGTAAGCTAAGGCTATCTCTATTCAACTGTATGGACATGTATTGTTGACTTCAGGAAGCACTGCGCAGTCCTAGACCCTCTTTAACTAGTAGCCGACCGCAGATAGCCAAATGACGGCTGCACTGCGGCCGGCCAGTTCATATGACGTCCCCCCAGAACGCGCTCTCCTGCGCGCCCCAGGGGGGCGCGCACCCGGCGATCTCCGTGATCGCTGTGTCCTACGGACACAGCTGATCACGTGATGTGGTAAAAGGCCAATCACAGCGCCCTGTTACCACCTGATCAGCGGTGTCCAATGACACGCTGATCAGAGGGAAATGCAAGTGCCGGTTCTCGGCTGCACTTTCCTCACGCTGTCAGATCGTGAGGAAAGTACTGCCGAGAACCGGCAGTTGTCAGAGCGAGGATCGGCACCGATCATCAGGGCACTGATGATCAGTGCCCTGATGATCGGTGCCCAGCAGTGACACCCGCAAGTTCCGCCCACCTGTGCCCAGCAGTGCGCCCACTAACTCCGCCCACCTGTGCCCAGCAGATCCCCCACCTGTGCCCAGCAGCGCACCCACCTGTGCCCAGCAGTGCATCCACCTGTGCCACTCTGCAGTGTCACACACCTGTGCCCAGAAGTGCCACCTACCTGTGCCCAGCAGTGCCACCCACCTGTGCCCACCCACCTGTGCCCACCAGTGCCACTCACCTGTGCCCACCCACCAGTGCTGCCCACCAGTGCCACCCACCAGTGCTGCCCACCAGTGCAGCCTAGCAGTGCTGCCAGTCAGTGCCACCAGTCAGTGCCCAGCGGTTGTGCCAGTCAGTGCCGCCAGTCAGTGCCCAGCAGTGATGCCAGTCAGTGCGTCTATCAGTACCCATCATCAGTGTCACCTATCAGTGCCGCCTATCAGTGCTGCATATTAGTGCCGCCTATCCGTGACACCTCATTAGTGCTGTCTATCAGTGCCGCCTATCCGTGCCACCTCATTATTACTGCCTATCAGTGCCCTTTAGTGCTGCCTATCAGTGCCCATCAGTGCTGCCTCATCAACGCACATCAGTGAAGGAGAAAAATTACCTGTTTGAAAAATTTTATAATAGAAACAAAGAAACTTTTTTTTTCAAATTTTTTGCAACTTTTTTATTTATAGCGCAAAAAGTAAAGCGCCCAGTGGCGATTAAATACCACCAAAAGAAAGCTCTATATGTGAGAAAAAAATGATCAAAATTTCATATGGGTACAATGTTGCATGACCGCGCAATTGTCAATCAAAGTGCGGCAGCGCTGAAAGCTGAAAATTGGCCTGGTAAATAAGGGGGTATAAGTGCCCGGTAGGCAAGTGGTTAAAATAATGGGGAGTGTGCACAGAGGGTTCCCACTTTTCATTTTTTGTCAGAAGCTGCGTATTTGAGGACTTATCCTGGTCTGCCAATACCACTGCGAGCATTAAGTACAGTAGTATTGCATTTGTATTTCTTGAGAGTTCTCAGAAAAGAATAGTTCAGAGGAAATAGTGCTGTTGTCATTCTACCACTCTTCTATTGAGACTGTAGGTCTCTACTTACCTTCTTTGGAAGATATTTGGGCACCTATTGCCTTCTTAGTGTCAAAAATATTCTGAAGGACTCTTTATATTCAGGACATCACTTGTTTAACTGGTTGCCTTCAGGCAAGTGTTACTGGACTATTAAGGCATGGACTAGATTTAAGGACAGGTTCTTTCCTAAGACTATTAATGCATTGAATGAAAGCAAGCACTAAGAGCCAGTTCACAATATGAATCGCACGGGAACACTCTATGCGTTCCTGTGTGATTCAAATGCAATGCGGGTGTAGTGCGATCTCAGCTTTTTCATTTGAATATGCTCAAATAGTGCAGGACCACACCAAAAAACGCAAATTAACCGGATCGCATGGTACTACTGTACCTTGTGGTCTGGTGCAGACAAATGAACTGCGTTTGCAACTGCATTTGGACTGTCGTTAAGTTAACACCGACACCTGCTGCAGATCGCAGGTGCAGTGCGTTTTGAAGGGGAAAACACAAGTTTCGTGATCAGTACAATAGCTGCTGTGTATCGACTAGTAGAATGGCCTAGTGTTTTAATTATATTTGCTGATTAGTATGATAATTATATTTATCATTTAAATATGTTTAGGAATTGATAATGTTGTTGGCCTTTGTTCTGTCTAGTTGTGTGTGGTTGTATGTATCTGTTTCTTGTCTGTGTATCGTATTTTAATGCACTGTTTAGGAGGAGTGGCACCACAAACTTTGTTGTAGTCTGCAGTGTGATAATAAAGGCTTTCTAATGTTTGCTAAATGCAAAACACCTGGGGGTACATGTTTTTTATAACTGATTTTTAAAATGTATGACCTTTTCTCTAGGCTCTGCAACAATAACATTGGGGCACTCCATTCTTTGGATGAATGGATAATGTGGCAGCACCCAGATATGGCAGAGTTCCCCTTTAAACTCTAACACTTCTAGCAGCCTCTGTTTTCAAAAGCAAGGTTTTCAGATCACTCTCCCCCTCCATTATTTCCTGTGAGTAATCTGTAGCTAGTACCCTTATCTGCAGCTGCTATTCAAGGTTATATTCTGCAGAGTTTAGAAAGTCTCTTGAATGTATAGAAAGTGAAAGAGGAAAAATATGCATTGTGACGTAATCATTGGTATATATACTTGCAAGAAGTAGATACAACTCACTCGGCTTTGCAGGCATGAGCCTGGCTGTGTCATTCAGCGCTGTTTTAATAAATAACTTGTTTTTCTCAAGTTTGTGTCCGGAGTTCCCTGGTTTTCCAAAATTGCTACTACAATATGACAACATTTCACTGTGCAGTCTACCCACTGCTGGTATAGTATGTACTCTTTTCCAAGCTAAACTGTGAACATATAACCCAGTGTATGGACCAAGGTAACAGGAGCTGCCATAGATCATAATGTCATCCTCTAGTTACATGTGAAAGGAATTCACAGAAATGCTGCCAAAATGATACCAGTAAATAAAGCCCTTGATCTTCAATCCAGTTGGAATTTTTTGAAGAACAGCATGCAAAATGCAATTCATTAGCAAACAATAATAATAAAACTGACTGTTCTGATGAAAGTTGACAACTTATAGGTTGCTACAGTTTGTTGTGCTTTGCACATCACAGTCCTTTGTACAGCCATAACCAGGCTCAAATAACACGTTCTTTACCATCTGTTATGGAGCTTCAGCAGCATTCTACCATTCGGTCTAAGCAACAGGAAGAGCATATCGTGGTGAGAGATAATTCAGCTGCAGAAGTCACAGCTTGCTCTGCCTAGCTGTTTGCTTTTAATTAATGACTGCTTCCTTTTCAGCTTTCATTTAATATTTGTCATAATATTTCTTAGTCCACTATGAATAAACCCTCTTAATAACAATTAGAAAGCAGTGTAGCTGTGCAATGATCATGCAAATTATTCTCAACCACTAGTGTCTGGGCTAAGGCTTGTAGCTGGCCTGCCTTTGGTGGTTATGTCAATGACACATCTTGAAATCAGCAAGACAAAGTACCCTCTGCTAGAACGCTTCTGACCCCTATGCAAACCAAATTAGTCATGAATTGGCACTGTCTTCTCCTGGATTATTGCTTAATTAATCCTTCCTTTATCTGCCTGGCAGATTTTAATTACCCGCACCTTGCTCTCTAGGTCCCTCACTACCTACATAGATGACTCATCTTGGTATTTAAATATAGTGGGATACACAATAAAAAAGGATGAGATCATTTCAGCAGTGTTATCATAAACCTGTCAGGCTAAATGGGCCTCCCTCTAGTCTTTAAAAGCATCCTATAAACTTCAACTCAAAGATCTCTCACCTTCTCCCACCCATAGCTTCACATACTGTTATCAATCTTAGGGCTGATCATGCAGGAAAGCAATTATGCTTCATCTGAGTTACAACTCTGTAATACTGTGCTTTTCCTAAAAGATTGATGTCCCATTCACACCATATGCATGGGGATGCATTGTGCAGGGTTACCTAGTGCTGTCCCAAAGCATAGACAAAGAAGTATTTTTACACACTGCAATGTGTTGCGAATCACTACACTGCATCGCAACACGATACATACGTTGAATCAAATGTAATTTTGTTACACTTAGATAAAGTTAAAGAAAAAAAAAACATAAATCGTATACACTTTATAAAGTTAATTAGCATTTCCGATTATTTTCACATTACCATTTTCTAAACAATATTTAGGATTATGGAACAAAGAATAACCATAATTAAAAAGCAGAATACAACACATCTTTTCACATTTGCACATGGCACAGAGGATCACAGTAGATAATGCTAAGACACTGGATGAAACTTTGTAAATGGCAAGTTTCAGGCACAATTCCCAGTGTTTTCTGTTAGGAGTGCAGAGCAAAACCCATGGGTCAAGGCATAGTTTACTTTGTATGAAGTGCAATGAAGGAGCATATTGGACAGATGAGAAAAATGGTCAGCCATTTGAAAACAATATCCAGCAGCCACTGTGTAGGATCTGCTAGTGAACCACTGTATGATATGTGTGATCTGTATCTAAGATTTGATCAATGGGCACTGCTAAGCTACCAGTATTTGCAACTAGTCAAAAGAAGATCTGTAATTCTGTTGATGTGAAAATATGGAATCTACTTTGTTCACTTTTGAGGGGCACTTCCCTCTTTAGGCTGCATTCACATCTGAGAATTTTGTAGCTCGAAGCTCAAAACTATAAAACGCTCAAACATAAAAAATCAATTATTCTCTATGGTGCTTGTTCGCACCTCAACACGCAAACGCCTGTAGCTCAAATAAGTTTTGGAGCTTCTTTTGTAGCTCAGATTGGGCAGATTGCTACATTTTGAGGTGTTTTGAATCCCAGATGTGCACTGTTGTACATAAAAACATGCAAAATGCAAGTTTTTAAGCTTATACGTCCACAGAGCTACAAGTATTGTCACTGATGAAACTGTTCTATATTGGCTAATACAAAAACATCTGAAGCTCAAATGTAAAAAAATGCGCAAAAACGCACAAAACATGCAAAAACGTGATGCTCGGGTGTAAGTGCAGTCTAAGAGTGTCCCTAGTTTTTTGTTATTATTGTATTATTGTTGTTCTAGTAAAATTTTGGGTGGGATGGGATCAGGAGAGTGAAATCAGAAACATTCTGTAGCTCGCTACTTCTTTGAAATTCATTATCATCATCTGGCATGCAGCCTCGTATAGAATTTAAATTTATAAGTAACTCATTTTAATGTCGATACACTTCCTTTTCCACCAGAGGTTGTACTTGCTTTTGAATGAGATATACTGTACAGTTATTCCTATTTTTTTGTCTCTTCTGAATATAAATTGTAATAATCTGAATTCAGTCACCATGTGCATACACCTACACGTGTGATACATTTATCTATAAGTATTATAAAACAATTCATGGCAAAAAAAAAAACCAGATGTAATTACATGACACAAAACACAGACACGGGACTTAACTCTAGACAAATAAAAAATCATTAAGTCTGGTTATGGAATCATTAATAAAATCAGCTATTGTTATGTACGGCTAGTAAGTATACCTGAATCTTTCTTGATAATCCCCCTGCACATAGCACTCTGTAAAGCGGAAGGGCAGAACAGTGCCAGTCAGACTCTATTGCAATGTACACTGCAGTTTTGTCCAAATGCTGAGCCCGTCTCATAGGCAAATCCCTGGCACTTATGGGCAGTTTTTGAACTTGCTACTATGTCCTCACCCACATTTTATTGGCCCATCACTATGAATAGCTGCTTCTCTGGCTAAAGGTATTGTGAAGGAGAAAGGGAGGGGCCCACCATAGCCTCTCAGTACAGCTCAGCATTGAAATGTACTTGCAGAATCTTTGCAGCTGAAGCAGATAGGTGCAGGCACCTCTAGATGCCAGCACTTTTTACCTTCAGCTGTTTTTTCTTTCATTTTTAGAGACCGCGCCTCAGTCTGCTTTCTTGCTGAGTTAGTGATTACATGCAAATAGTTGCAGGCACTGTCAGGCTTCCACAGCTTTTAATGGGGCTTCCCACATGCACTTATTGGTATGGATCCCCCTCTGAGTCTCTCACAGGTAATCGCATAAGGCCCCATTCTCAAGTGTGAATGGGGTCCAAGCTGTGTGTTAGTAGCAATGAGCACAGCTCTTCTTGGGAGGTGTGTTCACTAAGTAAACTTGGAATTTAGCAATTTGGATTCAGTTTGCAAATTGTTATTGAAGAAGTTAATAAAATAATACACATCTTCTTGGGTGAAAAGATTAATCAATAACTTTCATAGCTAAAAGCTGATGCCTCTCAAGGCCACTATAGAGCAGGACATACAATGGGTAAAATAAGTATTGAACACGTCACCATTTTTCTAGATAAATATATTTCTAAAGGTGCTATTGATATGAAATTTTCACCACGTCGGTAACAACCCATACAATCCACACAAACAGTCAGGTCCATAAATATTGGGACATCGACACAATTCTAACATTTTTGGCTCTATACACCACCACATCGGATTTGAAATGAAATGAGCAAGATGTGCTTTAACTGCACACTGTCAGCTTTAATTTGAGGGTATTTACATCCAAATCAGGTGAACAGTGTAGGAATTACAACAGTTTGCATACGTGCCTCCCACTTGTTAAGGGACCAAAAGTAATGGGAAAATTGGCTTCTCAGCTGTTCCATGAGGTGTGTGTTATTCCCTCATTATCCCAATTACAATGAGCAGATAAAAGGTCCAGAGTTCATTTCAAGTGTGCTATTTGCATTTGGAATCTGTTGCTGTCAACTCTCAAGATGAGATCCAAAGAGCTGTCACTATCAGTGAAGCAAGCCATCATTAGGCTGAAAAAACAAAACAAACCCATCAGAGAGATAGCAAAAACATTAGGCGTGGCCAAAACAACTGTTTGGAACATTCTTAAAAAGAAGGAACGCACCAGTGAGCTCAGCAACACCAAAAGACCCGGAAGACCATGGAAAACAACTTTGGTGGATGACCGAAGAATTCTTTCCCTGGTGAAGAAAACACCCTTCACAACAGTTGGCCAGATCAAGAACACTCTCCAGGAGGTAGGTGTATGTGTGTCAAAGTCAACAATCAAGAGAAGACTTCACCAGAGTGAATACAGAGGGTTCACCACAAGATGTAAACCATTGGTGAGCCTCAAAAACAGGAAGGCCAGATTAGAGTTTGCGAAACGACATCTAAAAAAGCCTTCACAGTTCTGGAACAACATCCTATGGACAGATGAGACCAAGATCAACTTGTACCAGAGTGATGGGAAGAGAAGAGTATGGAGAAGGAAAGGAACTGCTCATGATCCTAAGCATACCACCTCATCAGTGAAGCATGGTGGTGGTAGTGTCATGGCGTGGGCATGTATGTCTGCCAATGGAACTGGTTCTCTTGTATTTATTGATGATGTGACTGCTGACAAAAGCAGCAGGATGAATTCTGAAGTGTTTCGGGCAATATTATCTGCTCATATTCAGCCAAATGCTTCAGAACTCATTGGATGCCGCTTCACAGTGCAGATGGACAATGACCCAAAGCATACTGCAAAAGCAACCAAAGAGTTTTTTAAGGGAAAGAAGTGGAATGTTATGCAATGGCCAAGTCAATCACCTGACCTGAATCTGATTGAGCATGCATTTCACTTGCTGAAGACAAAACTGAAGGGAAAATGCCCCAAGAACAAACAGGAACTGAAGACAGTTGAAGTAGAGGCCAGGCAGAGCATCACCAGGGATGAAACCCAGCGTCTGGTGATATCTATGTGTTCCCGGCTTCAGGAGGTAATTGACTGCAAAGGATTTGCAACCAAGTATTAAAAAGTGAAAGTTTGATTTATGATTATTATTCTGTCCCATTACTTTTGGTCCCTTAACAAGTGGGAGGCACATATGCAAACTGTTGTAGTTCCTACACCGTTCACCTGATTTGGTAAATACCCTCAAATTAAAGCCGACAATCTGCAGTTAAAGCACATCTTGTTCGTTTCATTTTAAATCCATTGTGGTGGTATATAGAGCCAAAAATGTTAGAATTGTGTCGATGTCCCAATATTTATGGACCTGACTGTACAAAGAAACTAACACAAATAAGTTCAAAATGTAAGTTTTGTGTAATAAAATGGAATGACACAGGGAAATAGTATTGAACACATGAAAAAAGGGAGGTGCAATCTATCAGTAATGAGAAAGCAATCCTGCCTCTTGCCAGTACAAATTAATATCAGCTGGTTCATTACCAAGGTGCCACACAAGAAACATCTCATGATGGGTAAAAGCAAAGCGCTCTCTCAAGACCTTCGCAACCTTATTGTTGCAAAACCTACTGATGGCATTGGTTACAGAAGGATTTCTAAACTTCTGGATGTTCCAGAGAGCACTGTTGGGGCCATAATCTGGAAGTGAAAAGAACATAATTTCACCATAAACCAGCCATGATCAGGTGCTCCTCGCAAGATTTATGACAGAGGAGTGAAAAGAAATATCAGAAGAGTTGTCCAAGAGCCAAGGAACACTTGTGGAGAGCTTCAGAAAGAACTGGAATTAGCAGGTACAATTGTTTAAGGTAATGCCATGGCCTGTATGAACGCTCACCTTGCAAGACTCCATTGCTGAAGAAAAAGTATGTTGAAGCTCATTTACAATTTGCTGCAAGACATTTAGACAAGCCTGTGAAATACTGGGGGAACACAGCCTGCTCAGATGAGACCAAAACTGAACTCTTTGGATGCCATACCACACACCATGTCTGGAGGTCAAAGGGCACTGAACATCACCCAAAAACACCATACCAACAGTGAAGTTTGGAGGTGGGAACATCATGTTGTGGGGCTGTTTTTCAGCATACTGGCCAACTTAATATCATAGAAGGAAGGATGGAAAAATGTATCAAGACATTCTTGCTATAAATATGCTGCCATCTACCAGGATGATGAAGTGTGGACAGTACTGACAGGCATATTCAAGGCATTGGATATCTTTTTATATCCCTTTTCCATCTTTATAAAGTTCCATCTCCTTGTTACACAGGTCTTTTGACAGTTATTTTCTGCTCCCCAAGTTTCTAGAATGCTCATTGCATCCAAGTGAGAGCTAACAAACTCACACAGACATAAACTGCAATTTAAAAAGTCCCAGATAAGGGAAACTAACCTTTATTTGACATTTTAACCAAAGCGTGTCACCTTGTGTGCCTGCACCAAGGCCAAAGTATGTAAACTTTTGAGCAGGGCTATTTGGGTGATTTATATTATCATTATGATTAAAAAGGAGCCAAACAACTATATGATAATAAATGGCTTCATATGATCACGATCCTTAAATACAAATACAGGTTTTTATGCATGATCAGTCATACTTTCAATACAAATGCCAAAATGTCATAATTTCTGCCAGGGTGTACAAATTTTTGAGCACAACTCTATATATATTATATATGTATATGTCAAGAGATATGTCAGCAAATATTTCTCATGGCTCAAAATGAAGGTGACAGTAAAAACATTTAATACGATTGAAGGTGACAGTCAATATTTCTCTTGAAGTATAACATTGAGGGCCTTGCATGACTACAAATGAAGCAAAGGAGAAGTAGCTGGAGTGCTGCGAGAAATCAGTGCTACATTTCATTGATGAATTCAACTTTGAAGCCCTACTGCTTCGAAAGTCACTTTCCCTGTATCACAAAGACGGGTAAAAAAACATGTCGGTGATTATCATATGCAGGGCTGCAAACCATCTCACTTATGGGTCACTAACCAAAGTATAACTAAAGGCAAAACATTTTTTTTATTAGTTTTGGATAGCGTGTTGAAAGGATTGCAGCCCTTGTTAGATTTTTATTATTATCTTTTTCCCTACTAGGAATATTCACTTTCTCTATTTGTCATGGTGACCCTTGTCACTGGGACCGAGAGTTGGGGAAAATATAAAAGGAAATATCACATGTGATATGTATGAGGTGTATGCCCATCATCATGTGATATATAGGAGCTCTTTGGGAGCTCTTACCATCTACAGAGCAGGCGCACCATCACTGGCAGCGGATATCGGGGAAAAGAGGGATACCAGACCTGACCAGACCTTAAAGGGGCCCCCTGGTTCTTTGAGATTGATATCTCTAAATGTGCAGATTGATTGCGTATCTGGTGAGTGCGCAGTCTTTACACTTTTGAGTTATCACCACTTGATTGGATCAGTATTTTGGATCCCGAAGATCGTCACGATCTCCCACGCACCTTAATCTTGGACTCATATTTGGCACTGTGCACATTGCTAGTCACTGTTCAGTGGGATATCACACCACTGTTGAATCACTTTATTTTGAATATGCAAGCACCATGCAACTTTGATCACTCACCTTGTGATTTATAATATTTATGCTTATTGAGTTGGTTGCAATGACACAATTCATAGGTTATTACTGAGTCATTTCATTATAGTATGTGCCTACTATTCATTGGTTTTATTTACTTTTATCATCAAGGTTATTTTAGCGCTACACCCTGCTGTTTACTGTTTACTTTGGAGGTCTTTTTGGTACCTTTGGTGTTTAGCAGCTTACTGACTTCTAGAGCTCGCTTATTTTTCCCTCTTGCACAGCGTCATCTGTAAAACATGGTGGAGGCAGTGTGATGGCATGGGCATGCATGGCTTCCAATGGCACTGGGTCATTGGTGTTTATTGATGATGTGACAGAAGACAGAAGCAGCCGGATGAATTCTGCAGTGTTTAGAGAGATACTGTCAACCCAGATTCAACCAAATGCAGCAAAGTTGATTAGACAGCAGTTCACAGTACAGATGGACAATAATCCAAAGCACACTGAAAAAGCAACCCAGGAGCTTTTGAAGGAAAAGAAGTGGAATATTGTGCAATAGCCGAGTCAATCACCTGATCTCAACCCAATTGAGCATGCATTTCATTTGCTGAAGGCAAAACTAAAGGCAGAAAGACCCACAAACGAAGAACAACTGAAGACAGCTGCATTTAGAGCCTGGGAAAGCACCACAAAGGAGGAAACCCAGTCTTTAGTCTTCAGTCTTTATGTCCATGGGTTCCAGACTTCAGGCAGTTATTGCCAGTAAAGGATTCTCAAGAAAATATTAAAAATAAACATTTTATGATTATATTCATTTGTCCAATTACATTTGAGCCCCTGAAAATTGAGGGACTGTGTATAAAAATGGTTTCAGTTCCTAAAGTTTGTACTTGATATTTATATTCAACCCCTTGAAATAAAGCTGAAAGTCTGCACTTCAAATTCATTTGGATTGTTTCATTTTAAGTTATGCTGGTGGCACACAGAGCCAAAAGTATGAAAATTGTGCCTGTGTCCAAATATATATGGACCTAACTGTATATAACATAGTTTGGAGATGCTATTGGGATTTTTTTTTACTAAAGAGGTAGCAGAATACATTTTGGCCTAAATTTATGACTAACTTGGAGGTTACTGGGTAGTTTTTATAACCAAAGGTAGAAAAAAAATATATTTTTTAATTTTAGGTCTTTTTTTGTTTATATCACAAAAAATAAAAAACCCAGTGGTGGCCAAATACAACCAAAAGAAAGCTCTATTTGTATGAAAAAAGACATATTTTGTTTGGGTACAGCGTTGCATGTCCGCGCAATTATCAGTTGAACTAGCACAGTGCCGAATAGCAAAAAATGGCCTGACCGTTGAGGGGGGTAAATCTTCCGGAGGGCAAGTAGTTAACCACTTTCCAACCTGCCACAGTAAATATACTGCCATGGGGCGGCATGTGCAGGCACAACCATGCACATATATGTCACTGTGCCTCCAGGTGAGGCGAACACAGAGCGTCTCTCCTGTGATTAGTGTTACCGGTAATCTATAACTTGGTATCAAGTGATCGTTATGACTGGTCCAGGCAAACACATTATTACAATGTAAACAACGTATCATGAATGGCTTTCCATACATGAACAGCTTGCTTACTGTTGTGATCTATGATTGGCCCACAGAAATCACATGGTATCAGGCTACCTGCACCAAGTGAGTAGCTGTAGCCAATCACAGATCACAACCAAAAGCAAGCTGTTCACAAATGGTTAACACATTCATGACAGCTAAAACTATTACTGATACAATGATGTGTAAAAAAAAAAAAAAATCCCTAAACAACCCCCATAGTGTCACTATGGCGACTGTTAAGAAAAAAAAAAAGGTAAAGAAAAAAATGTTTAATAAAAGTCTAAAAATTAAACAAATATTTTTTTTACACTGTCACCAGTCCGTATATCTGATCACCACCAGTCATATTATGACGCTGTACTGCACTGTTGCCAGTATGTAAAAAAATGTGAAAAGAAAACAAATTTTATTTAATTTCCTAATTTAAAAAAAAATATGATGAAAAAATTACGTCAAAGTCGTCATGCCTCTAACTAAACACCTCAAACTATCTAATTTACGAAAAAGAGTAATTTATTCTGTCCTGGCAATTTGGGGCCTCAAGAAATGAGACAAGCTGTCAGTACAACAGAATTGATAACTTTTCAGATATATACTGTACACCAAAGTTTGTCGAAGCTATAACTTTCTAACAAACCAATTAATATACATTAATATATTTTTTTTATATTGAATATGTTTTATAAAAGATAGTAGAGAATATTGGGCTTTTTCCCAAAATGTTTGTTCTTTTTTGTTTATATAATTAAAAATAAAAAAACTCAGTAGTGCTCAAATACACCAAAAGAAAGCTCTATATGTGTGAAAAAGAATTATATAAATTTAATTTGAGTACAGTGTTGCATGACTGCACAATTGCCAGTTAAAGCAGTACAGTGATGAATAGCAAAAAAAATGCCCTAGTCATGAAGGTAAACCCTTTAGGAGCTCAAATGGTTAAACTACACTTTGCACATTTTTTTGGGGGGGAGGGGGGGCATTAGTTCTTTCAATTAAATAATAAAAATACATTGAGCACTAAAAAGCAAACAAACTTTTATGCACTCACAATAAAGGAACTATCTAGCTTGCAGATAATAATTGATTGCTTACATCTGTAGAGCATATAAACCAACACTTCAAAAAATATCTTGGAAATTTCCTACAGGTTTTAAGCTGTTTTTTATTAGGCAATATACTGTATGTACAAGGGGATAAAAATGATGAGATCATTATTTATATTATCAGAAACTGACATTTCCAACAGCTATTTATCTATGAATAAAATGTAGTTAAAATTATTGTTGAAAATATGAGGGAGGATACACACAAACCAAAAAGTAAAGCAGCAGAGAAATCCCTAGAAACAAAGGTTTAAAACCTTATGAGAGTGGTGAATTTTTCTTGAAGTCATCTGATAATAAATGGCCATGGTCAGGAGGTGTCAGATAATGTCAGCTTTGTAAGGAAGACACCATGTAGTCATCTCAATAACCAGGATTATCTTCAAATTGAAACACCAGAAAAAGGGAAAGTGCATTACTAACAAGGCCACCACAATAATTAACTTGTTGAAAAATCACTGCTTGTTTCACAAAGTTATTTATTTCACTGCTAGAAGAAAAAAAAACAGCAAGTCAATGAAGGAGAGAGAAAATGTTTTCTTCCCAGCTTTTAATTAACCGCTTCTCATCTGCCCTATAGTAGAACTACTGCTACAGAATCACAAAATCATGTATATAGATGTGATTTTGCATTTTCGGGTAGGGGGCATGCGCGGCCATGGCTGCCAAGTACTGGGTCCTGGCCGGTAATTATTTGCTGGAGTCCGGTGATTTTCCAAAGATCTCCGACGGGGACGAGGACTGTTTTGTTTACTAACAGTTTTCCTCCCTATTAGCTCGGGCACGCTGTTCTGATTGGCTGTGCATAGCACAGCCATTCAGAGCAGTGTGATTACAGTGAAGCACACTGACACCTCCCCCTATGTAAAACACTCCCTGCCACACAGTTTTGATCGCCCAAACCCCTTCCTGCCCAGTGCCATTAGTACAGTGTCAGTGCTTTTTTTTAGCACTGATCACTGTTTTGGTGTCACTGGGGATGTCAGTGACACCAAGTCAGTTCCCCCCCAATGTCAGAGTGATCACCGCAGTACCGCAGTCCCTCTATAAGTCGCTGATCGCTGCCATTCCTAGTAAAAATTAAAGCAAATTCCAGTATCTATACCGCCATTTGTAGACGCTATAACTTTCACGTAAACCAATTAATTTTGGGACTTATTAGCAAAGACATGTCGCAGAATACATTTTGTTCTAAATGTATAATGAAATTTGATTTTTAAAATTTTTTTTACTGGACATGTTTAATAGCAAAAACTCAAAAATATTGTTCTTTTCTCAAAATTGTCGGTCTTTTTTTTTATAGCGCAAAAAAAAAAAAAAAAACACACAGGCAATCAAATACCACCAAAAGAAAGCTTGATTCGTGGGGACAAAGAGGACATAAATTTCATTTGGGTGCAGCATTGCATGACTGCGCAATTGTCAGTTAAAATAACGCAGCATCGTAACACAAAAAATGGCCTGGTTAGGAAGAGGAGTAAATCCTCAGGAGGGCAAGTGGTTAAACAAAAATACATGAAAACTTCTGGCCAAAAGGCTTCCTATGTGACTGAGAAATCCAGCATCTCTCTCATGGGATGGATTTTATCAATTGCCAGCCATTGGGAGTACAATAAATATTTGGAGCAATCAGATGAACATTTATCAGAGAAATTGATAAATACACATAATGATCTGATCGAATGATTCTCCACAGGATCAGATAATATGATTGGCTCTATGATTTATCAAAAAAGATACATAATCTCGTGCAGCTGTGCATGGTAGCCAATCAGCTTCTAACTTTAGATAGTTCAATAAAGCTTTAAGACAAAAAACTTGGAAGCTGATTACAATAAAGCTCATAAACATACACAGAAGCACAATTGGCTGCATTGTAATTAGCTGTTTTGAGCTTTGTAATGTGAATGGGCCCTTACAGCACACTGCGGGATTTTACTAATCCCTCATGCACACAATGTTTTTACAGCGGCTGTTTTTGGCGTTTGATGTTTTTTTCTACAGCCAATAAACAGCATGTTATCCTATGTGTCCATGCACACATAAGCTGTAATCAACATTTTTTGGCTGGAACCCCCCCCCCCCCCAAAACTAGTGGGTTTCTAGAAGAGTTTTTTAGCTGTAAAAAAGCTCTAATACCTGAAAAACACGGTAAAACGCAGCAAACCAGCGTTTTTTGGACTTTTTTTACCAAAAAAAAATTGGGGGGGGGTCCAAAAAAATTTTAAAAAATGCAAAACGCAAATACTAAACGCTAATGCAAAAACGCTAAAAAAATCTGAAAAACTCACGTTTTTAACATGACTTTACACAGCTAACATTACCAGCGTTAGCAAAACGTCAAGTGTGCATGAGGGCTTAAATAAACTGGTGCATTCAGAATCTGGTGCAGCTGTACATGGTAGCCAATCTAACTTCAGCTTGTTTAATTAAGCTTTGACAATAAAACCTGGAAGCTGATTGGTTTCTATGCAGAGCTGCACCAGATTTTGCACGCTCTAGTTTTAGTAAATCAGCTCCATATTGTGTTATCGATCGATTTTGAGCAAAACCGAACAATGTAATCAAAATTATTCTGATCAGCCTGGATGAAAAATACAATATTAGGAATGTAGGTAATTCTATATGACCATTAGCTCCTTCCCGCTGTCCGTACACATAAATAAGGCCTCTTGGTGCCTTAATGCAGAAAGACCATATATATATATATATATGCATACCTAGAGTTAAACAGAAGTGTGCCAAGAGTGCGCACCGTGTGCACCCCCGGGACAGTTACCGGCGGCTCAGAGAAAGATTTCAGATCATGTGACCACTGTGACAGCCAATCACCCTGATCAAATGATCAGAAGTCCCACCCTGCCTCCTGGCAGCTGAAACTCCTTAAAGGGTTGGGAGGCGCCAGCGCCAAGGGGTTAAGTGTATGGTGCATCAAATAATCTTTTCGATCTGATCATATTTCTAATTAGATAGTAAATCTATTGACAATACAATCGTATATGAAATCATTCCATGTATGGTCACCATTACTTTAGTTCACAGCATTTTAAAAAGCACATTCATAACTACTGTCTGCACACATGAATAGCAACACTTTACCAATAACCTCTTTGTCTTTTTATTTTGCTCAATAAAGTTGATTGCAGGATGGTACTCCACAGTGCGGCATTCATCTCTCCATTTGTATGGTGCAAAATCTATCACTATTTCATCTAACATAAAGTCACAGTTAAAGAGTAACTCCACTTTTGTTGAGAAAAAAACAATCCCCTCTGGGTGATCTATGTACATTGCAAGGATTTTAACAAACTTGGTTGTAGATTCCGACCTTTTTCTCCTCTAAAGGAATTGCTGTTTGTTCTTCTATGTCTTTTAGATACTGTTTCTCTATGGGAGTGACGTTTGTCATTACTGATCAGCTTATGCACTTGCAGGCCACTAATGAGGATAGCTGCGGGGTATGCATCCCTTAAAAAATTATTAACCCTTTAAGAGCATATCACCAAAAATGACATTTTTGTAGCAGTGGATGACTAAAATCTGACTTGTATTTTAGTGTAGACTTCTGGGAAAAACAGTGACCCAATCACACAAGCAGGAAATTACATTTCTGGGGGCTTCCAATACACCAACTGTGTACACGTCTTCAGGTTGATATTGCACTGAATTTCACAAAAAAATGACAGTGCTGCAGACTGAAAAAGAAAGGTACTGTAATTTTTAATAACATTAAATTACAATGTGTGTCACAATTGTATATGCTATATTATATATATTTTTTTACTTGCTAGATTTTTTTCCCAAAAAAGTGGAGGTCCCCTTTACTTATTCAAGATACTGTAGTTATATATGCAGTTTGCATATTTACTGACAATTAAAAACAGCAAAATATCCCTTAGCTCTGACATTGTATTCTATGTTGCTAAATGACTCCACAGGATGATTTATGCTTTTTTAGTGTCTTCTAACATTGTTCTTACACAATTTTACCATAACTTTCTGGCTCAAACTACTATTTTATTTTGTCAACCACAATATAAAATTTGTACCTCCTGCACAACATAAATAGGAATTTCCATAGGAGTACAATTAACGACTCATCAACAGAAATCCCAATAGTTAAACTAGTCTCCAGGATTTTGACATAAATTGGAAATCACTGGCTTTGCTTGGGGGCAAACATAATGAAGAGTATATAACTTTTTGGCTGTCCTTAAGCATCTGATGAAGATAATAAAGAAGATGTATTATTCACTTGCATCATTGCCTTTAACCGCCTCCCGTCCTCCATATAGTAATATGACGGACGCAAGGTGGTTCTCTTGTTCTGGGAGGATGTCATATGACGTCCTCCCATTCTCACTGTGCATGCGTGGCTCCCGGAGCGCGGCGACCGGCAGTGCGCTGTGTCCCTCGGACACAGTGGATCACTGATCCACAGAAAGAGCCGAAGATGTCGGCTCGGTCATGTGATCAGCTGTGTCCAATCACAGCTGATCACATGTAAACAGGGAAATGCTGGTTATCGTCATTTCTCTCCCCACGAGCTGTCACGCTGACAGCTCAAGAGGAGAGGAGAGCCGGTAATCGGCATTCCTCGGAGGAGACATGTACACTGATCATCAGAGCACTGATGATCAGTCTGCCCTGATGATCTGTGTAGCCCCAGCAGCGCCACCTGTCAGTGTCCATCAGTGCCAGCTCTCAGTGCTCATCCATGCCACCTGCCAGTGCCACATCAGTGCCACCCATCAGTGCCACATTTCAGTGCCACATCAATGCCACATATCAGTGCCCATCTGAGCTGCCTTTTAGTGTCACCCATCAGTGCCAGTCAGTGCCACCTATCAATGCCAGTCAGTGCCACCTATCAGTGCTGCCAATCAGTGCCACATATCAGTGCCAGTCAGTGCCGCCTATCAGTGTGCATCAGTACCGCCTATCAGTGCTGCCTATCAGTGCCGCCTAACAGTGCCACCTATCAGAGCCATATATGAGTGCTGCCTTTCAGAGCCCATCAGTGATGCCTGTCAATGCCTATGAGTGCCACCTACCAGTGCCTCCTCAGTGCCCATCACTGCAGCCTCATTAGTGCACATCAGTGAAGGAGAAAAATCACTTATTTACAAAATTTTATAACAAAAACTAAGAAAAACATTTTTTTTTCTAAATTTTTAGTGGTTTTTGTTTTTTTTTTTTAAGAAAAAATAAAAAACCCAGAGGTGATTAAATACCACCAAAATAAAGCTCTGTCACAAACAAATGCTAAAACTTTCATATGGGTACAGTGTTGCATGACTGCGCAATTGTCATTCAAAGTGTGACAGCGCTGAAAGCTGGATATTGACCTGGGCAGGAAGGGGGTATAAGTGCCCTGTAGAATAGTGGTTAAATAAATCAGTCTGTGCAACAATGTGCGTTATGTCGTTATTACTGGACTACCACAATAATAAAAGCAGTCCTTAACAATTTCTACCTTTAACAGCTGCCATGTTGTTCCCTGACATGATAAATGATGAGATTGCTTGCACAATCAAAGTTAGTAACAATAATGGGACCCAGAAATAAACGTAGCAGACCAAATTCTAGAAAAACTAGCGTATTTATGCAAGATATGTATGCAAGTTTTCTGGCACTTCAATAAATCCTTTTCACAGAGGCAAGACACCAAGGCAAAAATTAAAATATTAATTCAGATATAAAAATTGTGCCCTACGTTCAGGCCCAGAGGTGAATTAATACCTAGCCATTCTGCATCACAAAAAATGCCGTACTTCTAAACTACCCTCCAAATAATGTGCTCTCTACTACATATTTCTAGCTGGCAGTAGAAGTGAACTGAACCATAGCCACCTTTCCTCCCTATACACCCACTCAGACACAAACTAAATCCACTCTAAAGCTGGCTATAGGTGTTAAAACATTTCTAGTAGTGTGTATACTGTGCAGATTTTTTTTCTAATAAACAAAACACTGGCATGCATGTTCACATCATACTTGGCAGATACCTCCTACACATGTTTTAACTTAGAACAAAATTGTATTTGACAGGGAAATCTAGCAGGACCTTTCACACTGTTGTGGATACAATCATGATTTTTTTTTTACATTTTATTACAGGTACTTATAAAGCACTGTTAATTTATGCTGCGCTTTCCATATATATTGTACATTCACATCCATCCCTATCCTCAAGGAGCTTACAATCTAAGGTCCCTAAATGACATTCACATACCAGGGCCAATTTAGACAGGATCCAATTATTTAAAACAATATGAAATTTACAGTAAAACTCTTCGAGTGCAACGAAAGAAAAGAATGTTTTTAAAAAAGATAGTAAAGACTTCCAGATCTGGCACTCAATGTGAACAGATGCTGAATGCTGAGGCTTTAACCTACAACAATTACTGGTAGCCTAGGAGAACATCTGACTGCATCATCCTCAGCACTATATTATGAAGACATTTGTCTCCAAAACCTCTCTGCCAAAGCAAAATTCCACGAAGACTAAAAGCCACACTTGCTCATCCAAGATTGTGGATGGTGACCATGCATCCTCACAGGAAGCAGATGGGAAAGTAAATGGAGTTCCTTCAAACCCCTGCCCTGCTCTCTATCGACTTTAAAACTATTAGCAGCTAAGGTCGGGATGCATCTCAAACCTGATCTGCAAGACTTCAGGGAACAAGTCACTGAAGCCAGAACCAAAGCCTTAGAGCACAGAGTGAGCAACATTGAAGATTACATGGATTCCTTCCAAATTCGGGTCAAAACTCTCCACAATCGACAAGCAATGCTGATAAAAAAATTGCAGATCTTGAGAACAGATTTCAGAGGAACTACCTCCATCTGGTAGGCATCCCCGAACAGCTGGACTTTTTGGAACTTCACAAGCAATGTGCTCCACAATGTACCCAAGGTACTGTGCCTCCACCATCAAACTGCTCTGAGCTGCAGCCTGCCATAGCGTGGTACCTAAACCAGCCTTTTTCAATCAGGGTGCCTTGAGGTTTCTTCAGGGGTGCCTTGGCAAAATGTCTAAAATTTGCCCAAAATATTATACAAGCCAGCGGGTGGAACAAGCCTAGCTTTTAGTTACACAAAGCCAAAAGTTTTCGTTGTGCACCATTATGACCTTCTATCTGCCGGCGTCCTAACAACCAATGATATCAGTTGATAAGGAGAATATCAGCTGCCTGCACAGCATCCTTGTTTGACCCTTTCCTGCCCCTCTCCATAAGTGCTGGGGTCACATTAGCTGAGAAAAACTGAGGGAGAAGAGAAACATTGGAATACTAGTGAGTACCAGTGTGCAAAAGTTAATTTGCTTTGGAATAATATATCACCTCTAACGTTGGGTGTCTTACATGTGTGGATGTTGTGGTGTTATGTAAAACTATTAGAATAGTTTTTTACATTTTATAATGGGGTGCCTTGAGACTGTCCATAATTTTAAAGGGAGCCTCGAGACTGTCCCTAATTTTAAAGGGTGCCTCAAGACTGTCCCTAATTTTAAAGGGTGCCTCAAGACTGTCCATAATTTTAGAGGGTGCCTTGACATTGTCCATAATTTTAAAGGATGGATTGGCTAACAAAAAGGTTGAGAAACACTGGCCTAGACTATACTGACAAAGCCCACATTCAACAGACATACAGAACACAGAAACACCTCATGACAGCTATAGAATATTTCCCTTCTTGGACTTTTCTGTGAAAGTTTCAAAACACTGCAGAGCTTTATTCTAGAATGTAAAACCTTAGTAGGCAGGAGGATAACATTTCCTCTGATATACCCAGCCACCCTTAAGATCTTTATATCAAATGATGTTCACTCATTTGTGGATCTGGAAGAAGCAGTCCATCAATCTCTTGATACAACACAATCTCTTGACAACATTGCCCCCCATTGGGCCATCAACCTTCCATGTTCACCAGCAAAAACTCAGTCTACCGTAAGTGATGGAACCTGATCACATCTGCAGAACTGGTAAGACCTCCATGGGTCTTTAAGCCTTGCTGCTTTTCCACTAAATTATTTGGGTGGTATTGTCACTAAAATACCTGCCGCAATTACACTAATAAATATTGGCCCCTAGCAAAAATAATAAGGATGACCACCCAAGGCATCCTTCTTTTTATGAGATGCAACAGTTATTCACCTCCTCACCTCCTGAATCTGGCTGTGCAGGATGGCAGAGCCATGTGATTTATAAGACTGGCTGAACAGAATTTGAAATCCTTTGATGAATAAAACATTTCACATACTGTGTATGCATTTCAACTCTGTGTTTATCTGTGTGAATTGCTGCAGATCTAAGCAAAATGTTTGCGTTGTAAGAAAATAGCTTTAAAGAAAATGCGAACCCTACTGAAATTACATTTAGTTTGCTAAAGCACCGTGTATCATAAACTTATGCCCTTTGTTTAAAATAAAACACTTGTTTAAACCTTTGTTCATCTTTTGCTTCTTTTGATCTCCTGCAGTCTCCTGCCACCTAAATGAACTCCAGCGATGGCTGCACAGCATTTCATCGAGGAGGTTTCTTGGCATTGAACCACGGCTGCATAATTTGTGTTGCAACAATCATTTGTAGTCTCCATCAGAAGGTCGTGTGTTAAGATGACAATGTACGAGCACAACCGGGAGACAGGAACAGAGTGCTGTCACCCTGAAACAGAAAGTCACCTTGAAAAAGGAAGTACCCAAACAAGGGTGTTTATGGCAGATCAAACCAAACAAAAAAAATGTTCAACGCCCTCTCAGAGAGGGTAAATTTATATTTTCAGCAGACTGATTCTGTCTCCACAGACTGCCAAATGGTTTAGAGAAAAATCCCCAGCTCCATACTTCCATATCAGGAGACCGTAATGTATATTCTTAGTTTTAATATGAACCCTGAGGAATGAGCCTCAGTAAGTTGTTCTACTCTGTCCTCAAGGGGTGGGGAAGACAAGACCCCAATACAATACAAAACAATTAGCAGGAGACATCATAAAAAATGGCATCTACCTAATTTATGATCTGCTGTCTGTAATAAATAGTTTGCGTTCTTTAATTGACAGTCAATTTTTAGAGCAGCCTATTGGGCCTCACTGATCTCATAGAAAGAGTATTTACATCAAGTATGAATAGGTAGATTGTATTGTAGGCAGTTCTCATGTGATGTCTATTATAAACTCAATTCACAAAGCTTTAAATCTGGACTCCAAGGAAACAGTCAAACACAGAGACAAACGTTATATATGGGAAATGCATTAGTGTCCATCCAGTTCTCAATGTACACAACTGCCTAGCAGTGGAGAAGACCAGATCTTTTGTGGTTTCACAGGTCTCTTCTCCACTCTATGACTAGAAATTGAAAGGAAAAACAGCACACTGATGAACCCATCTCCCTGGCATGCTCTTTGAATGGCTCCTTGTGTTGCTTCTCCCTCCACCTCTCTGAGCTCTGATGTACAGGGACTGCAAGAGGCTGATACCATTTTAAATTCAAGAACTTACACTGCTGGCACTTAACACAAGGATAAGAACCTTTTAGTTTCAGCTGTGTAACTGTAGTTTTCATATTTCTTTGGGCTCTTGGAATGTGATGATGAGTGTGCTTTAGATGCTTCTGAGATCAATCAGAATTCACTGATAGGTGCATTTGACCTGCAGTTGTCGTTCTTTCTGAACTGAATTTGACCTATTTCAAGCTGCATTTTCATCCCATACAATTGTATAAGGGAGAAGAAGTTTTAAAGCACAAAAAAGCTTACCCACATTGGTCCTTACTGTACTACCTAAATCAGGGGTGATCAACCTGTGGCCCTCTGATATGGCCCTCAATCTCAAACCAGGGAAGCACAACCCATTGATTGTGATCTGGGCTTGCCGACCCACCATTCTAGAGCATAAGAATGCATTGAGCCAGCAGAGAAGGAAGCAGGCGGCCGCAGAAAGAGCAAGAGCTGCATATGCCCATGCTTCCTTTGCACCGCTGGCTCCTGTTCCAGGTAGAGTGATACCAAGTGCACTTCGCCTGGGACCTTTCTAGTAGCCTGGAGAGTGATGCTCGAAGAAGCTGGAAAAGGAAAGGGTCAGAGTAATCAACAACACGTACACTGTGCTTTTGCAATGAGCATACTAAAAGGGTTAAACACCATTTGTCTGCTTTCACACTGATCCACGAGTGCAGCGCACTGCACAGGTGGGTTAGCTGCACTGAGCATAGACTTCTATTATATTCTGCGGGTTTGGAACGCTTTCTGAAAGCACTGAATGCAGGAGTTTTGGTGTGCTTTCAGAAAGTGCACCACAACAGCAAAATATAACAGAAGTCTACAGCAAAGAAGAACAAACCCACAGGAAAGCCACAAGTGCACTGATCTGCATCCACAGTAAACCACAGCTCGTCCGTGTTATAGGGGGGCTCAGGACAGTAAGGCTTGTTTACATTTGTAGTTTGGGGCGTGGTAAAACCCCATAATTGAGGCATGTTTTTACTACCGCACCCCTCACCACTGGTGTAGTGGCAGGGGTCACAATGGCGACCCCGCTCCATGCTTCTGGGGGTCTATGCGGCCTCCCTGTCACATTTTCTTTTACACTTAGACAGGGGGGGCAGCAGGGGGAGGCATACACAGGAACCAATCTTCTTCAATTTCCTCCTGCAACTGCTGAAAGCCGGCTTCTCCTCCTCTCCCTCCAGCCGACATTCAGAGGCTGTAGGAGGAAAATGTTCATTATGCTATTCAAAATAAAAAAAGTTGAAATTCTGAACCATCTGAACCATTTCATTTCATTGTGACCCGCGACCGGTTAACATATCAATTAAGTGGCCCTCACTCTTCAAAAGGTTAAGTACCCCTGACCTAAATACTGAGCAGAAAAAACTAAAGAGGTATTTATTTGGGCAAACTGCAGACCTTGCATTACATGATCTCTTCTTAGTTTACCAGAAGAACATGGTGGCATTGACTTCCCTGATAAAAGTAAATATTATTATTATTATACAGGATTTATATAGCACCAACAGTTTACTCAAAGCTGTACAATATCAAGGGGGCAGTACAATTACAATACAGTTCAATACAGAAGGAATAGGAGGGCCCTGCTCTTAGAGCTTACACTCTAAATACCAAATAGCTTCTCGCCTAATCTGAGTCTCTTTGGTGTAAACATTCAGACTTTAAATTATGGGTTTCAGAAGGACAAGCTGCCTCCAAGATACCCTTCTTTGTCTTTGAATACTCAATAATTTAGTCCAACTCTGAAATCCTGTGCCTCTGCACTTAAGAACTTGAAACTGTCCCCAACTACCTCAGCTTTATACCTAATTATCAGCAATCCCAATTTTCCTTTAGGTGCAAGTGATGGCCCATTACGAACCCTGATCTCCAGAGGCATTTTTCAACCATCTCACTTTCTGGTGTCAGTCTGGCCTTCAATGAGGGATTTAACTACCTCTGATGGAGTATTCAGTCTAATGTCGTTGAAAACGCTACAATTTAAACATTTCCTATCAGCCCTTCAGCCACAAGAAACCTTTTAACTCCTTTTAAAAATTGTGATCTAGTTCACCATTCCTTGTCTATCTTGTATGAAGTTCTATCTTCCCCTCAGCAGGAATTTAGAGTTCCCTTCCTTTGCTATTGGGAAGGAGATTATCAGCAATCCTCTGAAAATCAGCACAAAAAATGTTTGCACCTAACTCTCAAATGATCACTTTTTTTCTGAGTATCAGGAGACTAACTATAATATACTCACAGGATGGTATAGGACCCATTGCCCTTCACATATATTATCCCAATGTGTCTGATGCTGGAGACGTAATATAAAAAGGGAACTACAGGTGAAACTCGAAAAATTAGAATATTGTGCAAAAGTTCATTTATTTCAGTAATGCAGCCTAAAAGGTGAAACTAATATATGAGATAGACTCATTACATGCAAAGCAAGAGAGTTCAAGCTGTGATTTGTCATAATTGTGATGATTATGGCTTGCAGCTCATGAAAACTCCAAATCCACAATCTCAGAAAATTAGAATATTACATGCAATAAATAAAACAAGGATTGTACATAGAACAATATCGGACCTCTGAAAAGTATAAGCATGCGTATGTACTCAGTACTTGGTTTGGGCCCCTTTTGCAGCAATTACTGCCTCAATGCGGCGTGGCATGGAAGCTATCAGCCTGTGGCACTGCTGAGGTGTTATGGAAGACCAGGATGCTTCACTAGCGGCCTTCAGCTCTTCTGCATTGTTCGGTCTCATGTCTCTCATCTTTCTCTTGGCAATGCCCCATAGATTCTCTATGGGGTTCAAGTCAGGCGAGTTTGCTGGCCAATCAAGCACAGTAATCCCACGGTCATTGAACCAGGTTTTGGTGCTTTTGGAAGTATGGGCAGGTGCGAAGTCCTGCTGGAAAATGAAGTCAGCATCCCCATAAAGCTTGTCTGCGGAAGGAAGCATGAAGTGCTCCAAAATCTCCTGGTAGACGGCTGCGTTGTTCCTGGACTTAATGAAGCACAGTGGACCAACACCAGCAGATAACATGGCTCCCCAAATCAACACAGACTGTGGAAACTTCACACTGGACTTCAAGCATCTTGCAGTGTGTGCCTCTCCATTCTTCCTCCATACTCTGGGTCCTTGGTTTCGAAATGAGATGCAAAAGTTGCTCTCATCAGAAAAGAGGACTTTGGACCACTGAGCAACAGACCAGGTCTGTTTTTCTTTAGCCCAGGTAAGACGCTTCTGACATTGTTTGTTGTTCAGGAGCAGCTTGACAAGAGGAATATTACATTTGAAGCCCATGTCCAGGATCCGTCTGTGTGTGGTGGCTCTTGATGCACTGACTCCAGCCTCAGTCCACTCCTTGTGAAAGTCCCTAACACTTTTGAATGGGCTTTTCCTGACAATCCTCTCCAGGCTGCGGTCATCCGTGCTGCTTGTGCACCTTTTTCTTCCACACTTTTCCCTTCCACATCACTTTCTATTAATGTGCTTTGATACAGCACTTTGGGAACATCCAGCTTCTTTTGCAATTACCTTTTGAGGTTTTCCCTCCTTATGGAGGGTGTCAATGATGGTTTTCTGCACAACTGTCATGTCAGCAGTCTTTCCCATGATTGTGATTCCTACTGAACCAGACTGAGAGAACATTTAAAGGCTCAGGAACCCTTTGCAGGTGTTATTACTTAATTAGCTGATTAGAGTGTGACACTTTGAGCCTAGAATATTGTACCTTTTCACAATATTCTAATTTTCTAAGATTGTGGATTTGGGGTTTTCATGAGCTGTAAGCCATAATCATCACAATTATGACAAATCATGGCTTCAACTATCTTGTTTTGCATGTAATGAGTCTATCTCATATATTAGTTTCACCTTTTAAGTTGCATTACTGAAATAAATGAACTTTTGCACGGTATTCTAATTTTTCGAGTTTCACCTGTATGTTTTGTGTATTTTGGTCTTGTCCAAAACTGCTTCCCTACTGGAAAAAAATTAGATCCATTTTTAAAAAAGTAACAGATTACATACTCCCAGAAGATCCTTCATTATTCCTCCTACATATTATTCAAATTCCTACAAAGATTTAAAAGAGGTACGTTTTTGCAACACCTCTTTAATGCAGCAAAAGCATGCATCCCTCTGTAATGGAAAGATTTGTCCCCTCCACTTACACAGCTAAGGCTGAAAAAATTGAAAATATTAGGAAAATGGAGGAACTCACTCTATCCTCTCAAAATAAGAATGACACTTTCCTGAACTGACTGTTCAGATATATACAGTAACTGATCATGTTATTAATTTCTGATTCTAGGACACTGATGTAATATTGTCACTGGAATATGTATAATTCTTTCTGCAATTTGACACATTTTATTGCTGATTCATATGGAATTGTTTTGTACTATGTTATGATTTAGATTAAAAAGAATTAAAAAAAAAAAAAAAGTAAAGAGGAACTCCTGACACAGAGGGGTTTATTTACTAAAGTTGGAGAGTCCAAAATCAGACTCCCTTCTGCATAGAAACCAATCAGCTTCTAATCTCAGCTTGTTCAATAAAGCTTTGGCAATGAAACCTGGAAGCTGATTGGTTTCTATGCAGAAGTGAGTCTGATTTTGGACTCTCCAGCTTTAGTAAATAAACCCCAAAATGTCTTTTCCTACCTGTAAAATATCTGTGTATGCATTACAGATGAGAATTAGGAATAATTTTGGCAAAACTGATTTTAACTTTCCTAGACTTCTTCCCTCCAAACAGTCCCTCTTTTACTGAAACATACACTGAATTGAGTTTTTGTGAAGTTCATCTGGTGAGACAAGAGACCCCACATATCTAACAGTAAACGGGCTTGACCAGACTCTCAGATGGGTACCAACTTCCCTGATCTTCGGCTATACACTCTAGCTAGTATTCTACACTCAGAGACTGGATGGCCAACATGCACTACTTTGTAAATCTGCATTTAGAACAGTAGTTCTACCAGCTCACGTTTGGTTGCTATGTGGCCCTCTCTACTCCACAGTCTCTTACATACCCACCCCACTAAAATCAAATATTCTCCTTAAAGACACCTTTATAATCTTGTAAAATATTTTCAAATCTCAATTATATGACTCCCTTCCTCTCAATCAGTAAAACCCCAGCTTTCTTCCATGGTAACATGGAGAAACTATACACTCTTTGGACAGACAGTGGTAAAAAACCAAGACCTACTTGATCCAGGTAATAAACTAACCTCCTTCTCCATTGTACAAGAACTATGCTCTTCCATCAGCCGCTTCCTTTCTAACATGCAATTCTACGCATTTCTCAAAGGCAAAGATGCAAAGTCACCAGCCCTCAAATAATTGAATTTCACAAGTTTATTGTGAAGACAGCATCACATTAGGCTTAAGAAACCAATGTTTGGGACCTCATAGGGTTCCTTTCTCAAGGCAATATAATGACCTTCACAACAAAATTTCTTGCAAAGTTTAGAAAAGACAGTCTTGTCAGCCAGCAGCAGAAAATGTGGAGCGGACTGCAATTCCACCATGATAAACATCTGTACTTTCACGGTATTTAAGCATACAAAACACAGGAAATGTGAATGTACTGCAGACATGTACGGCACATTTTATTTTTGTCCTTTAATACACGTTAACATTATGCCAGAAATGTCCTGTAATGTTTAGGCCTTAGGTAAATTAAGCATGTTTGTCATCATTCTTTTCACTCATGTTACACGAGACAGCGATAACCCCTGCACTATGTATAGTATAGCAATGTAGCCATAGACATTTGACAGATCCTTCAGAGAAATACAAGAGCATTAGCTATGTGAGCATATTATATGATCATAATACAGTTCTGCAGTACAACATATACAGAAATGAATCACTGTGCATGACCTGTATGATATACATGACCTGATTTGATGGCATGATCATAATACATAAGACCTGACCTTATGACATTTTTATATCACAATTTTATTACACCATATATTGACAAAATATTACACATAACCAACATGACCTGGCTCGATTACAGAAGAGTAATACTATACTATATAACATACATGACCTGATCTCTGCATTATTTTACTACAGACATTTCTGCACAGTCATGGCAGATTATTACACCACCATGCAAATAGATAGCACACTATACTGTATACACCCAACACAGCCTAATCATGAGGCATGACCATAATAATTATATCTTATACAGACGTAAAACGTAAAGACATCCCTATAATCAACAAAACCCGAGCAAAGCTATAAAGTAATTCCAATGCAGGTTTCTGCATTCCCAGTGGAAAATTGTACAATGCTGCAAATGTGGACCAATCAGCGGCTTTCAAACAGCAGAGTACTGGACAATGTATTCAGCCCTTTTCACATAAATCAAATCAATGGGCTTCACCTTTAAATATCATATTTAGAATACAGAGGTAGGTCATCGCTTTGAAAACATTTTTATACCAAATGAATGACATACAAGCACAATGTTTCTATGTCACACAAAATATCAACATATACTCAAATATACTGATTGCATAGATATATACAGGATAATTTGTTTAAAAACATGTTTGAATATGTGGCAGGGATATGTACAGGGAATGACTTCCACTGCGAATCTATCCTGTCCAAAGATAACTGCACCTCCTTGTCTGCTGTAAATTAAATGCTGGATATGCACAGCGATGCTCAGATGGGGCCCAGGAGAAATTCATCACACAGTAAATACCAGAGCATGTTCTGATCTTTTAGGAGATGCTAAATACATCAGAATAAGTACAGGCAGTTGACGTTAATGTGTGCACCTGTCTCCGAGCACGTACTAAAAGGGGGACTGAAAAATGGGATGAAGGTCTGCCCGACACAAGTACGGAGGCAAGCACAGGCACAGCAGTAACACCACTGAATAGTCTACCTTAGCACTGTATTAATGGCATATTAAACAGCCTAGACTTCATAAAATCTATCACACATTTCCTGTAAGAAGTCGGTGTTAACTAAAAAGATTCTGTATTTGAGTTATGAAAACATTGGAATTCATTTGAAGGTTAGTGTCTGCATTGGCAGGTTAATATCCTAAAATACTGGAGAATTTAAACAACCAAATAAAGAGTTTCACAGTAAATCTAGCCAATATTACTAACAGAGTTAGGGTGTTTAGACCTATGGGGAACCTGACACAAGCTTTAATTTCTTAGTGTTATATATGGATTATTGAGTCTGGCCATTTAAATCCCCCTGGCACACAGAAGTGTTTGATGACCCTATGGGGGTAAACCTGTATATAGAAACTAGTACTGGGAGAATTAAAGAGGCTGCATCGCTGACCTCCTTCTAAAAATGGCCTTCTGTGGCTTCAACACTGTGGATCACTGACCTGAAGGCCTTGTGCACACTGGGTGTTGCTCAGCTCTTCTGAACACCTTTTTTCCTGGTGCAAAATGTCCCTAAAACCACGTTTTGCAAAAATGCTTTGGTGCGTCAGGCGTTTGGGCATTCATTTATTTCACTGAACATAATATTACGTATTTCTGGCCACTGACATGAATGAATGCTCAAGCACTAAATGCATTTGGTGCTAGTGACTGGAATGCTCCTGTCCTGAACACGCAAGTGATTTTTTTTTTCTGTCTCTAAGTGCCAGGAAGGAAGGAGGGAGGGGGGGAAGGAAGGAGGGAGGGGGGGGGAAGGAAGGGAGGGAAAGAAGGGAAGAAAAGCAGGAAGGGAAGGAAGGAAGGGAGGGAAGGAACGTCTCACATGGATGGTTCCCGGCACAAGTGCAAGTGATGCGTTAGTGACTAGTGCTAGTGACTGGAATGCTCCTGTCCTGAACATGCAAGTGATGTTTTTTTTCTGTCTCTAAGTGCCAGGAAGGAAGGAAGGAGGGAAGAAGGGGGGGGGGGGGAAGGAAGGAAGGGAAAGAAGGGAAGAAAAGAAGGGAAGGAAGGGAAGGAAGGGAGGGAAGGAACGTCTCACATGGATGGTTCCCGGCACAAGTGCAAGTGATGCGTTAGTGACTAGTGCTAGTGACAGGAATGCTCCTGTCCTGAACGTGCAAGTGATATTTTTTTTCTGCTTCTACATGCCAGGAAGGCAGGAAAGAAGGAAGGAAGGTAAGAAAAGGAGGAAAAGAAGAAAGGAGGGAAGGAAGGTCTCACAGTCTCACATGGATGGTTCCCGGCTCACATGCAGTCTGAAGCATCACAGAGCTGCCAGCTGTTCTGTATACAATTTCCTGCCCACACATCCTCTTCTGCACGGCACAGACTGGAATCTGGGCAGGCACAGAGGGAGGTAGAGCAGATCCAGCCTCTCTGGAAGGAAGGAGGGAGGGAAGAAGGAAGGAAGGAAGGAGGAAAGAAGGAAGGGAGAGAGGGAGGAGAGAGGGAAGGAAGGAGGGAGAGAGGGAAGGAAAAAAGGGAGGACGGAAGAGAGGAATGAAGGAGGGAGGAAGGGAAGGGGAAGGGAAGGAAGGAGAGGAGGAAGGGAGGGAAAGAGGGAAGGAAAGAGGAAGGGAAGGGAAGGAAAGATAAGGAAGGAAAGAGGGAAGGAAGGAAGGAAGGAAGGAAGGGAGGAAGAGAAGGATCAAAGGAAGGGAAGGGAGGGAGGGAGCGAGGGAGGAAAGGAAGGAAGGAAGGAAGGGAGGGAGGAGGAAGGAAGGAAAGGAGGAGGAAGGAAGGAAGGAAGGAAGGAGGGAGGGAAGGAAGGGAGGGAGGGAAGGAAGAAAGGAAGGTCTCACAGTCTTACATGGATGGTTCCCGGCTCACAAGCAGAAGCATCACAGAGCTGCCAGTTGTTCTGTATACAATTTCCTGTCCACACATCCTCTTCTGCATGGCACGGACTAGAGTGTGGGCGGGCACAGGGGAGGCAGAGCAGATACAGCCTCTCTCCTCTCCTATTGGTGCAGAGGATGTGGGGAGGGGCTGGGCATTGAGGAGCACACAGGGGGGCCTCACAAAGAAACTAAAGGATCGGTGATGATTGGTGCAGCGGTGGGGGGCAGTTACAAGCAGCGGTCTCCCTTTATGGCTTTCAATGAAGCACCTGGAAGTTGCTTCTCCTCGTCTCCCTCCTGTGGCTTTCAGCTGCTTCATTGAAAGCCATACAGGGAGATCTCCGCTTGTAACTGCCCTCACTGCTGCTCCTCCCACACACACCTAGTCCCGATGCTGCTTGTCCTCCATGTAATTTCCACTCACCCAATATTAGCGGGCAAGTGGAAATTTTGAGGGCTGCTCTATGGTATAAGAAACCAGAAGTGACAAGTATTTTGTCACTTCCGGATTCTCCAGATGTCAACAAAGCTATTTTTGGCTTGAGAAAGCATCTGGCCACACCGATCTTGGTGTGATCAGATACTTTTAAGGGCAGAGGAGAGATCTGGCGTCAGATCTCTCAGTAGCGAGCAGGGGCGGACTGACAACTCATGGGGCCCCCGGGCAATAGGGGATCATGGGGCCCCTGTGTCCTTGCCCAAACTCAAAAAAGCCTATGAAAAAAGGTACCAGGGGCGTCTCATGGGGCCCCCTACTGACCCCGGGCTCTCAGGCAGTGCCCGAGTTTCCAAATGGTCAGTCCGCCCCTGGTAGCGAGTACCTGTCACTTCTTGTTGTTGTCACAAGGGACATTCTCTGTGATGACAATAAAAGTGATAAAAAAAATAGAAAAAATATAATAAAATAAATAATAGTAATACATTTTAAAGTGCCCCTGTCCCCTTGTGCTCGCATTTAAAGGAGAACGCATACATAGGTTAGGGCTTGAAAAAGCCACTCGCCAAATGCGAGGAGAAATTCCTCTGTGGCGAGCGGCTGTGAGCGGTGAGCACAGATGAAGCATGGAGCGACTGCACCTGCGCTCCAAGCCTCATTGTGAAGCTGAGTTCCGGTTTACAACTTCCGGTTTCCAGCTTCTGCGGCACCATCGCCGAGGGGACAGGTACAGGAGAGGTCCGCTCTCCTCCACTGAGAGGAGACACCCTCTCCACCGCCGCGGGGGACAGTAAGTACTGTATACAACATGTCCTATCACTATAATGGAGTACAGGAGAGCTGGGATATACATTACTCAGTAATGTATATCCCAGCTCCCCTGTACTCCATTATAGTGATATGACATGTATACAGTAATGTATATCCCAGCTCCCCTGTACTCCATTATAGTGATATGACATGTATACAGTATGTATATCCCAGCTCCCCTGTACTCCATTATAGTGATATGACATGTATACAGTATGTATATCCCAGCTCCCCTGTACTCCATTATAGTGATATGACATGTATACAGTATGTATATCCCAGCTCCCCTGTACTCCATTATAGTGATATGACATGTATACAGTATGTATATCCCAGCTCCCCTGTACTCCATTATAGTGATATGACATGTATACAGTAATGTATATCCCAGCTCCCCTGTACTCCATTATAGTGATATGACATGTATACAGTAATCATTACTGTAAACATGTCATATCACTATAATGGAGTACAGGGGAGCTGGGATATACATTACTGTGTACAGTTTTATATTTTGGACTATTTATTCTAAAGAAAAATGTAATTTCATAAGCTTTAAGGGGGCGTGGTTGGGGGTGGGTCGGGGGTGGAGTTTGGATGGACCGGGGGTGGGGTTGGGGGCAGACCTGAGCAAGGTTGGGTGGGGCAACTGGTGGAGAGTAAGTTTTGTGACCGGCTAGTAGGTCTGGATTCGAAATTTTAACCCCTGATGTAGGTCATATGTAAATGTTGTTTGCACCACACATTTGAGGTATGAGAGCAATAATTCTAACACCTGACCTCCTGTGTAAATTTTTTTTTTGGGCTTTTTAAGAGTCGCCTATGGGGATTTTTAGGTACCATAGTTTGGCCCAGTTCTACCAGCGTACACAGTTTTAAATTGTGACATGTTAGGTATCTATTCACTTGGCATAACATCATCTTTTATTCTTTCATAAACAATTGTGTATTATATTGTGTTTGTCTGAAAAAAAATTAATTAAATTGTATTTTTTCTAAAACGGCCTGGAGAGGAGCTGGATAAATTCTACTGAAGCCAAATATCTAAAAATAAAAAAATGCCAATTATGGCAAGCACATTAAAGACTTTTGTAGTGATAGCAGAGAAACACACATTGTCTTAGAAAACTACAATTTTTTTTTAATTCTCTAATAGACTGATCACCTCCAATGCCAGTTGCAATGAATTTTGCTATTCTATTATTAACGGGCTGCCAGAAAGTACAGCTACCTACCTGAAGCAGCTCATAATCATCTCTTCCAGCAAATGCCAAAACACTTCATAATGCTGCCAGCACACCATTTGTTGAAAGACTAAAAGATTTTCTTCACCCATTTATATGCAGCATGATCTAACATTTCAGGACCAAACAGGTTCCCTTTTTCAAAACACCCTTTTTAAAAGGGCCCTGCATGACCCCACAGCATTGGATTTTACTGTTCACAGACATAAAGAAAACCTTTTATAATCTCAACATACAGCAAGCTATCTACATCACAAAGTGGTGATATGAAGAATGCCTGCATTCATTTAGTTGCTTCAGCATCTGCTGTTATACCGTCAGGTCCATAAATATTGGGACATCGACACAATTCTAATATTTGTGGCTCTATACACCACCACAATGGATTTGAAATGAAAGGTACAAGATGTGCTTTAACTGCAGACTGTCAGCTTTAATTTGAGGGTATTTACAAATCAGGTGAACGGTGTAGGAATATTTATGGACCTGACTGTATATGCACTCACCCTACATAAACCTCCACATCATAAAAGGTCTAGCTGCGCCTGATGTACATGCCATTTTGTTATTCCAGGGGTTCCCTACCAAGGGCAGCAAAGATGCCTCATTTCTTAGGTTATTAATGCACTCTTCCTCCTCTCCTCCTCCCTCAAAGATAAAAGACAAATACTTCTAGTGCTCTCTGTATAGCTTTTTATTAAAATACTTGATAATATTGTACTGACAAAACAGTTGTATGTAGCTTTAAGGCACAATCATATAATGGCCAGGAACCGGGTCAGATTTCTGCTTCACGCAAGCTCTGCCAGTGGCTTCCAGGTAGCATGATGATGTCATGCACCAGTCTCCAGCTAGGGGAGGGTGCTGTGGCCTGTATTGTAGACCAGGAACCGGTTTTACTGGTAAGTCAACAATCCTGATTTCCTGATTGTACAGTACAGGATGCAAGCTTATGTATAGCATTACAACTGGTGTCCAAAAGCAGTCCAACTGAGTCATGGTGTCAGGAATGGACTAACCAGCAATGGTGGGACTCACCTGCCTTATGGGCTGCAGTACCAGGGCTGGCCAGCGGGTGCTCCCAGCAATCAGAGACTCAACCTTGCAGCCAGCCAAACACCTGAAACTGCTTATGCTGGTGTATTTAAGGGATGGCCAGACCTGCAGACTCTGCCTTGGTGTGTGTTTTTCCTGGGCCCTGTATCCTGTTCCTGCAACCCTGTTCCTGTTCCTGTCTGATTCGTTGCTGACCCTGCTCTGATCCCTGGCTTTGTCTGACCATTCTCCTGCTCTGATCCCTGGCTTTGTCTGACCATTCTCCTGCTCTGATCCCTGGCTTTGTCTGACCATTCTCCTGCTCTGATCCCTGGCTTTGTCTGACCATTCTCCTGCTCTGATCCCTGGCTTTGTCTGACCATTCTCCTGCTCTGATCCCTGGCTTTGTCTGACCATTCTCCTGCTTTACCCCATACGTTTTGACCTCCTGTTTATGATCCGGCCTGCCTGACGACGCTTGCATTGTATGTTTTGTTATCTGTGGGTGGTTTGGTTTGGTTCGTTTGCACTGTGTTATGTTTTAGTATTGCACTGCGTTTATGTTTGTATTGTTAGTCTTTAATAAATTATATTGTTTATAACTTATCTGAAGCCTGCGTTTCCCTGCGTCAGTCACATACCTCTGGTCATACCCGGGAGCCCTGACACATGGCCAACACAGGAAACAACACCAACAGGCCTAGAGAATAAAGGTCAAGAGGGGTTAAACAGACTCAGCAGCTCAGAGTATTTTATGCCTTAGACTGGCATCAGAGAAAGGTTAAACATCTACTTGGTAGAACAAATATGTGAACAGGAGCCCAGGTGGCAGTCTTGAAAATCTGAGCTACAAATGTTTGATGCTGAAAGGCAGATCTGGTAATGTGTGCCTTAACAAGGAAAGGAGGAACCCTATACTTCAAACTATAGGCTTTGATAATAGTTTGTCTAATCCACCTAGTTAGTAATGGTGGATTGAGAATCAGAGAGACTCTTACAGGAGCCCTCAGGAAGAAGAAACAGGAAACAAGGTTTCTGAAAGGAAACTGTTGCAGAGAGGTAACTCACAGCACACACTACATCCAGGCTCTGCAAGAATATTTCCTTAGGATGCTTTGCAGCAGGACCTTGATTAAGGTGGAAAGCAGAGACCACCTTCGGAAGAAAGGAGGTCTTAGGCCTCAAATCTATCTTGTCCTAATGAAACATTAATAAAGGATTCTTACAGGATAAACCCACTAACTCAAGCTCTCTCCTTGCAGAGGTGATAGCCACTTAAAAAAACTACCTAATAGGTAAGATCAGACAGCATTGAAGGGATAACCAAATTACTGAGTTCCAAAATGGTATTTGGAAGGTGAACCTTTTATAGCGATGAAGTCTCCTGAACTAAGAAGGCACTGTTCCCCAGCCCAACAGGCTGGCATCCATCGTGACAACAGTCCACAACTATGTAATAAAAGGTTCCTCTAATTCTAGTGCAGAAGTGGAAATTCATCATATCAAAGAGAGACTGAACTTAGGTTTTAGATGCACTGGGCAGTCCAAGGACTAAGCCTGTTTGCCCCACACGGCTAAAATGTTAAGTTGCAAAGGTCTGTACTGAAACTGGCAGCACCTCAAAGAAGGCTACCATTAACCTCCTTAGTGGTCTGATTAAGTCAGTATTTCTGTGCTCAAAGTGGTACATTGTTTTCAATGGAAATATGTTGTTTTTTTATTGTAGGCCTGTAATTCTTAGGAATAACTCACTGAAATCTGTCCGAACAAGGGTCTAGTAAACATTCCGAGTATCATAATCATAAATTATAATATAATAAATAATCATAAAAAATAATATAATAATAATACATTTAATTCAATAATGTAACCAAACCAAAAACACTGAAATTTGAAATAGAGCGCCAAGTTTGCACATCACTGAGCTCAGTCGCAGAATCGTTTTCAGTGTCTGATGACGAATTTCCCCACAAATCATTATCACTCAATTCTGCAAGTAGTTCTAATTTACTATCGCTGTTCTCTAGCTGGTCTAAAACCGCTTTTGACCTAAAGGGACGCTTTTTGGACGCCATGGACGTTTCTCAGTTTCCAGGTAGAAAGAGCGGTAAAAATCCAGGCAGGGCACTGGACAAAGCACTAGGGACAAAATGTATGTGAAATTGTTTGGTACAGTAATGTAATACTATCAGATTTTAGTGTTTTGAGTGAATGTCAAATTTTTACATTTTTGAAATTCCCGCCGGTTCTGTCCCCCGTACGTCCTGATGCTCGCAGGGAACGGAACCTGGAAGACGGATGCTGGCATCAGCTGGAAGACGGATGCTGGCATCGGCCAGAGGACATGGCCAGGGATGCTGCAGGGGGGACATTGCAGGAGCGCTGGACAAGGTAAATGCTGGAGGGATCCCAGAACAACGCTGCAGGGTAATCCCGAGTGTAGCTCGGGGATACCACTTCTGGTACTGAAAGTTAACCCCGAGCTACACTCCGTAATAACACGAGGGGGGTTAAGCTCAAGATCCTTGTGCATGCACGAACTGAGACCTTCCTCTGGAGAGAGACATTCCTCGAAGAGACAGAAGCTTGTCTTGAGACAAAAAAGTTTTGGACAAATTCAGATCCAGGTACTCCAATCTGTGAAATGGCTACATTGATGTCTTCTGTAAGCTGGGGATCATAACAAAGGTCAGCAACACCTGTACTGTCCAATGGATGTTGGCTGATAGGGAGCATTGATACTTTAAATAAGATCGTCCAGGTAACTCATTACATGGATCCCCTGAGAAAGGAGCAGAACTAAAATCAAGGCAAGCACCTTGATGAAGACCCAGGGGGTTGTGGAGAAGCCAAAGAGAAGGGTGACAAACTGGTAATGCTGACTGCCCACCACAAATCCCAGATGTCTATTGAAGCCGCCAGAAAACCTCCCAGAAGGAAGGAGGAAATGACCGACCTGGCTATTTTCTAAACCTGTAGGGTCAAGTTTAGAGTCTTCAGATCTAGAATGTGTAAAAAGAAGAATGTAGTGAGTGCCAGGGGAGGAATTGCATCAGCTGCTAGCACTAAAGGACAACCCACTTTATCCTCATAAACATATAGTGGAAAGAGAGTGCAGCGCTATAGTGAATAACATACAGTATCTCACAGAAGTGAGTACACCCCTCACATTTTTGTAAATATTTTATTCTATCTTTTCATGTGACAACACTAAAGAAATGACACTTTGCTAAAATGTAAAGTAGTGAGTGCACAGCTTGTATAACAGTGTAAATTTGCTGTCCCCTCAAAATAACTCAACACACAGCCATTAATGTCTAAACCACTGGCAACAAAAGTAAGTACACCCCTAAGTGAAAATGTCCAAATTGGGCCAATTAGCCATTTTCCCTTCCCGGTGTCATGTGACTCATTAGTGTTACAAGGTCACAGGTGTGAATGGGGAACAGGTGTGTTAAAGTTGGTTTTATCGCTCTCACTCTCTCATGCTAGTCACTGGAAGTTCAACATGGCACCTCATGGTAAAGAACTCCCTGAAGATCTGATAAAAAGAATTGTTGCTCTACATAAAGATGGCCTAGGCTATAAGAAGATTTCAAAGACCCTGAAACTGAGCTGCAGCATGGTGGCCAAGACCATACAGCAGTTTTACAGGGCAGGTTCCATTCAGAACAGGCCTTGCCATGGTTGACTAAAGAAGCTGAGTGCACGTGCTCAGCATCATATCCAGAGGTTGTCTTCGGGAAATAGACGTATGAGTGCTGCCAGCATTGTTGCAGAGGTTGAAGGGGTGGGGGGTCAGCCTGTCAGTGTTCAGACCATACACTGCACACTGTATCAAATTGGTCTACATGGCTGTTGTCCCAGAAGGAAGCCTCTTCTAAAGATGATGCATAGGAAAGCCCACAAACAGTTTGCTGAAGACACAAGCAAACTAAGGACATGGATTACTGGAACCATGTCCTGTGGTCTGATGAAACCAAGATAAACTTATTTGGTTCAGATGGTGTCAAGTGTGTGTGGCGGCAGCCAGTTGAGGAGTACAAAAACAAGTGTGTCTTGCCTACAGTCAAGCATGGTGGTGGGAGTGTCATGGTCTGGGGCTGCATGAGTGCTGCTGGCACTGGGGAGCTACAGTTCATTGAGGGAACCATGAACGCCAACATGTACTGTAACATACTGAAGCAGGGCATGATCCCCTCCCTTCAGAGACTGGGCCACAGGGCAGTATTCCAACATGATAATGACCCCAAACACACCTCCAAAACAACCACTGCCTTGCTAAAGGAGCTGAGGGTAGAGGTGATGGACTGGCCAAGCATGTCTCCAGATCTAAACCCTATTGAGCATCTGTGGGGCATCCTCAAATGGAAGGTGGAGGAACGCAAGGTCTCTAATATCCACCAGCTCCGTGATGTTGTCATGGAAGAGGACTCCAGTGAAGCTCTGGTGAACTCCATGCCCAAGAGAGTTAAGGCAGTGCTGGAAAATAATGGTGTCCACACAGAATATTGACACTTTGGGCCCAAGTTGGACATTTTCACTTAGGGGTGTACTCACTTTTGTTGCCAGCGGTTTAGACATTAATGGCTTTGTATTGAGTTATTTTGAGGGGACAGCACATTTACACTGTTATACAAATTGTACACTCACTACTTTACATTGTAGCAAAGTGTAATTTCTTCAGTGTTGTCACATGAAAATATAGAATAAAATATTTACAAAAATGTGAGGGGTGTACTCACTTCAGTGAGATACTGTAAGTGACGTGGAGAAAATGATATATCACATAAAAAAGGTGACTTGCGTGAGCAAATATTCAGTGCATAATTATCAATGTAATATTAGCAATCAATCTCTATATATTTAGTGTCCAGAAATTGTAAATAAAAGTGACATCAAGTGGTGGGCGAATCCGTGACAATTCTTTCTCCTAATGCACTCACCAGAAGCACGAAAAGATTGCGCATTTAAAATAGAAACTCCTTCAGCAGGTAAGCCTTATCCACCGGCAGTAAAGTATATATATATATATATATATATATATATATATAGTGCACCTCTTAAATTCATTAGAAACAGTTGGTTCCCCCAAACAGTGGCTCAATTTTCAGAAGCAATATGTTCCAACCTTGAAGGGAAAAGTTCACAAAAGGAGCCCAAAGAGAACTGCTTATGGTGTAGTACGTTTTATTGAAGTATAAAAGAGAATCCACATGGAGCGTAAAAACTAAGCAAATCCACTTACAAAGATGGCCGCCGGATCATCATATGGACATGGCGGTGTGACTTCAGCACATAGGCTCCTCCCTGACATGTTTCGTGCACTTGCACGTTATCAAAGGAATCCGACTCCATGCCAATGCAACAATTTAAATAGCCTCAGGCACGCAAACAGCTGGGCGCCATTTTGAAAGAGACCAGAAAAACCATAGCCAGGACTATTTACACCACAGTATACAGCTGTATATGCCGATCTTATATATAATAACAGGATTTGCCGAATTTTTAGAACCAGGATCTGCAAAATAAATAGGCTTTAAATAAGAAAATAAGAACCGAATACATGATTGAACCGTATAATGATGACATATAGGTGTGTGAAATAACACATAACAAACGCCATTTTACTGGAGTCATCTGGGTAAACACAAATTCAAAGATAATTAAAAGATAATTGATATAAAATGATACTTTATAGAAACAGCCTAAATATACTGCAAACTCCAGTATATTAATTGAAGCAAACTGAGAAAGGCAATTATATCATGTTAACAATGGCCAGCAATAAACTCTCAGAGTGCTGTATCAAAATCAATGTCAAAATACGGTCCTGGTGGGGATGTGGTCATATAATTATAAAAAATACATACATAAAAAGGCAACCATACAGATGTGCACATGTAATAAAAATTAAAAATAAAAACAAACCCAAAATAAAACATAAATAAAATGACAAATGGCATATAGACACACCAATATATTACATACTGTATAATCTAATAACATATCCATCCATATAATTATGGAAATGAATATAAACCATAATGAAACCAATAGGTCTCTCTAGATGACAAAAGGGCTAAAGATATACTGTGTGACCCAATAATATATCTATCCATATGATTATGGAGATGTATATACCATAATAAGATCAAAATGCCTCTCTATATAAAAAAGGACCAAAGACAGAGACATCAACTATTATCAATAAAACAACTGATATCAATATCAATGTTAAGTCCCAAAGAGAATAAAGTCTGCATCTTATAAAACCACCTCGTTTCAAGCATGGATACTGCTCTGCATTTATTGCTACTTCTCCAATGAGAATGAATAAGGTCAATCCCCATAAATTTAAATCCCGAGGGATTTCTTTGATGATGGTTCTTAAAATGTTTGGCTAGGAAATGTTCTTTAAATCCCTTCTTAATGTTGTATATATGTTCCCTTAACCGGTCCCTCAATCTTCTAGTGGTCCAACTTATGTACTGCTTTTTGCAAGGGCATTCCAGAACGTACAGTTGCAAGAAAAAGTATGTGAGCCCCTTGGGATTACGTGGAGTTTTGCATGAATTGGGCATAAAATGTGCTCTGAACGTCATCTAAGTCACAACAATAGAAGAACACAGTCTGCTGAACATAATACTACACAAACATTAGATGTTGCCATGGTTTAATTGCACATAACATGTAAACATTCACAGTGCAGGGAGGAAAAAGTATGTGAACCTTTGGACTTAATAACTGGTTGACCCTCCTTTGGCAGCAATAACCTCAAACAAACATTTCCTGTAGTTGCAGATCAGACCTGCACAACGATCTGGAGTAATTTTGGACCACTCCTCTTCACAAAACTGTTTCAGTGTAGCAATATTCTTGGGATGTCTGGTGTGAATCGCTCTCTTAAGGTCATGCCACAGCATTTCAATCAGGTTGAGGTCAGGACTCTGACTGGGCCACTCCAGAAGGCGTATTCTGTGCTGTTGAAGCCATTGTTTTGTTGAATTACTTGTATGCTTTGGGTCATTGTCCTGTTGCATCACCCATCCTCTGCGGAGCTTCAGTTGGCGGACAGATGGTCGTACATTTTCCTGCAAAATCTCTTGATAAACTCTGGGATTAATTTTCCCATCAATGACAACAATTCGTCCAGGCTCTGAGGCAGCAAAGCAGCCCCAAACCATGATGCTCCCTCCGCCATGTTTTACAGTGGGGATGAGGTTTTGATGTTGGTGTGCTGTGCCTTTTTTTCTCCACACATAGTGTTGTGTGTTCTTCCCAAACAACTCAATCTTGGTTTCATCTGTCCACAGTATATTTTGCCAGTAGTGCTGTGGAACATCTAGGTGCTCTTTTGCAAACTTCAAACGTGCTGCAATATTCTTTTTGAACAGCAATGGCTTCCTCCGTGGTGTCCTCCCATGTACTCCATTCTTGTTTAATGTTTCCTTATTGTAGATGTGTCAACAAAAATGTTAGCATGTGCCAGAGATTTCTGTAGGTCTTTAGCTGACACTCTGGGATTCTTCTTTACCTCATGCAGCATTCTGCGCTGTGCTCTTGCAGTCATTTTTACAGGACGACCACGCCTAGGAAGAGTAGTAACAGTGCTAAACTTTCTCTATTTGTAGACAGTCTGTCTTACCATGGACACATGAACATCAAGGCTTTTGGAGATACTTTTGTAAACCTTTCCAGCTTCATGCAAGTCAACATTTCTTGATTGTAGGTCTTCTGAGAGCTCTTTTCTGCGAGGCATGGTTCACATCAGACAGTGCTTCTTGAAACCAGTAAACCCAAAACAGGTGTGTGTTTTTTAAGGGCAGGACAGCTGTCAGCAACACATCCAATATCATCACACTGATTGGAGTCAAGGTTGGCTCACTCCTGGCTCCAATTAGCTCTGGGAGAAGTCATTAAGCTAGGGCCTCACATACTTTTTCCTCCCTGCACTGTGAATGTTTACATGTTATGTGCAATTATACCATCGCAACATCTAATGTTTGTGTAGTATTATGTTCAGCAGACTGTGTTCTTCTATTGTTGTGACTTAGATGATGTTCAGAGCACATTTTATGCCCAATTCATGCAAAACTCCACGTAATCCCAAGGGGTTCACATACTTTTTCTTGCAACTGTACACCACAAATCTACTATTACAGGTGATCAAGGAATCTAGTTTATAACATTTTCCAGTGGAGTGGGACATAAAGGAATCTATCATTCTTTTACGGGTACCTTCACATCTACAAATCATGTATATGTTGCACGGGAAAAAAACCTTTCATTGCAGAGAAAAAAGAGATAGCCTTTGGTGGGTCAACTATATTAAATGCTATCCTATTCCTCAGAGAGGGGGCTTCCCGGAAAGTAACTTCCGGTTTATCAGGCAAAAAGCCTGCCAAGGGTCATTCTTTAATACTCCCAAGTTTTTCTTAAAGATCTTGGCTACCTTCCTGTATTGAATAGAGAAATTGGTAAAGAAAGGACAGATCTGGTTAGATCTACTCTCATTTTTAGTAGCAAGTAAAGAGGATCTATTTACCTCAGCTGCATCTTTAATGGCTTGATCCAATAGCGATTTGTTATGCCCTCTCTCAAGAAACCTGCCTCTAAGTACATCCACCTGGAAAAATAAGTCATCCAGGTTGTCACAATTCCTGCGTATCCTGAGAAATTGGCCCTTCGGTCTAGAATCGCTGAACACCTCCATTCGGTTTTGGAACTGTAAAAGGGTTTGAGGTGAAAAAGGGTAAAGGCTCCCACTGCTGTCTCTAAGCCTTTAAGGCAAGTGAGAGAGAGCTCTCAAACACAGCATTGGATCACAATCGGGCTTGTTTGCAGGCTCTGTTTAAGCTCAGAACACATTTAGATACTATTTTAACTGCTTCCTTCCGCCCATAGTCTATAGACGGTGAATGGGAAGCAGTGCTGATGCAGGCTAATGTACCTGGACATTAGTATGCGTTAAAAACGGGTTTAGTGTCCAGTGTGCCCCCGTACCTTTAAGGAGGGGTGGGCTCCCTAAAGTCCAACTGCCCTTGGTCTATCCATCAAATACATGTGCCACTACTATGGGGGCTCAAAATTTGTAGAGTTAGGAACTACAGAATATCGGGGTGCCGTGACAAGGCTCTGTAGTTTCCGCATGTATTTGCAAATGTGTGCTAACTAAACCCCTGTTTTTAACGCATACTAATGTCCAGGTACATTAGCCTGCATCAGCACTGCTTCCCATCCACCATCTATAGGCTATGGGCGGAAGGGAAGCTGTTAAAATAGTATCTAAATGCGTTCTGAGCTTAAACAGAGCCTGTTTTTTTTTAATGTAACAGAGAAAACCTCACCATCCTAACACATAAATCCAGAGAACAATAGGTATTTTAGAGAGAAAAGTTTGAGCTTAGAAATGATATTTCTTTCATATGAGAAGATGCGTTTCCCATTGTACTGGTGCCTCACACTTTCCAGGGGAGCCAATTATAAGTGTAAAAATATATACCCTCCTGGTACATGCGCTACCCCTGAGAGTAAGAGATACAATAGAATGAATAAACACCAACAGGCTTATCCAATAAACCAGTGCAGGGAACAATGCCCTAAAGGGCAACATGCAAAACCCATAGCAACCCATAAAGGAGTTACTACACTTCCTTAAGACTAAAAGTGCAGTGAGCACAAAACATTTATTTTCATGAAAGAGATTTATTTTCTGATGTACTGTCATAAATACTTTGGAATATGTAAAGCTTATATCATACACACTGATCTTGCTGGTTAAGCATGTACTGTCAGGACTGACAGATCAACTTTGCACAAGGTAATTACAGTATAGTCCATCAAGAATAAAACTGTTTTGAAAAAAATAACTTCCAAGGTGTATCTCTAATCATTTTCCTTTTTTCAGTTTTGGATATAAAAGGCAATGGTTAAAAAGCATAAAGTTTGTTTTTTTTCAGACTGTCTCCTGTTTGGGAGATTTGTCATTACTTCCCATCCCAAAGACATAACAGTAAGTGAGAAAAAATTTATCTGAAGTAAATGGAGTCCCTGGTGGACGATTTCCCCTCATTTATTGTACCAATGACATCTGAAAAATGTATGAATCCCTATTGCTTTCTGTTCCAGAAATTAAACCGAACAGGGGTTTGTACTGCTTGTGCACATAGTGCTTGCACACAGTTTTTGAAGGAACTTAGCAGGTAGGTTGTTCAAAACATCTTGGAGAACTAAACACAGATCTTCTGTGCATGTAGGCTGCCTCAAATCGTTCTGTCTATTCATGTAATCCCAGACAAACTCTATGATGTTTAGATCAGGTCTCTGTGGGGGGCAAACCATCACTTTCAGGAGTCATTGTTCTTCTTTACACTGGAGAGTATGTTTGGGTGATCCTGCTGCAAAATAAATTTGGGGCCAATCACAGGCCTCCCTGATGGTATGGCACGATGGCTAATATCTGCCTGTATTTCTCAACATTGAGAACACCATTGATCCTGATAAAATCTCCAACTCCATTTTCATAAATGCAGCCCCAGAAGTGTAAGACATCTCTACCATGCTTCACTGTTGCCTGCAGACACTCATTATTTACCGCTCTCCAACCTTGGCAAACAAACTGCCTCCTGCTATAGTCAAATATTTAAAATTTGCAGAGCAGCACCTGCTGACATTTTTCTGCACCCTAGTTCCTATGTTTTCATGTATAGTTGAGTCGCTTAGCCTTGTTTCCATGTTGGAGGGTAGAGAGTAGATGGGTGTACCTTGGTCCCACTGGTTTTCACCAGTTCTGTGCTGATGACACTGCTGGACATCTTCCGATGTTGAAGGGAAGTAAGCATGATGTGTTTTTCATCTTCTGCATTAAAGTGATTCTAAACATTTTTTTTTTTTGTTTTAAACAACATGTTATACTTGCTTGCTATGGGGGCACTTGTGTAGGCTCGCTCGCAAGCCACCTCTGTGTAACCATAAGACACACAGAGTGTGGATTGGCTCGGCCCCATCCCTGATCCCTCCTCACTGGCTGAGGATGACAGCAGAGGGAGCTATGATTGCCGATGCTGTGTCTAAACCAATGAGAAGTGAGAGAGCCTTGACTCTCGTGCACATCACTGGATAGAGATTGGGTGCAGGTGAGTGTAAAGGGTGTTGGAGGAAGGAACTACACTCAGAAGTTTTTTTACCTTCATGCATAGGATGCAGAAAACCTTGTCAGACCACTGCGTCAACTTCAACATTGCTCGATGGTGTCCTCAAGGCTCAGAAATACATGGCAGATACGTTATCCATCATGCCATACCATTGGCAAGGCATGTGATTGGCCACAAATTTATTCTGCAGCAGGCCAACAACCCCAAACATACAGCTAATATCATTAAGAGCGATGTTCAGTGTAAAGAAGAACAAGGAGTCCTTGAAGTGATAGCTTGGCTCCCACAGAGCCTCAATCTAAACATCATTGAATCTGTCTGGGATTACTTGAAGAGACAGAAGGATTTATGGCAGCCTATATACATCCACATAAGATCTGTGATTAGTTCTCTAAAATGTTTGGAACAACCTACCTGCTGAGTTCTTTCAAAAACTGTGTGCAAATGTACCTAGAAAAATTGATGTTGGTTTGAAGCCAAAGGGTAGTCACACAACATATTGATTTGATTTAGAAATTTCCACTGTTTGCTCACTTTGCATTTTGTAAATTGATACAAACAAACAATTAAACTATATATTTTTGAAAGCATTTTTACTTTACACATCTACTTAATGCTTTTCACAGTACTATATATATATATATATATATATATATATATATATATATATATATATATACACACACAGTATATACTCTATGCACATTACACATCACGT